>NC_040032.1:5897396-5917688 GCF_000972845.2 Larimichthys crocea
TCACTGACGCGGAACATTATTTGTCACTTACAGCATACACCTACATGTGAAGTCAAGGAACATGTAGAAGGTTGCATAAAGTCTTTGAGTGCAAATGTGTCATGCCGTGCTTGGCTAATATTTATTTCATGAAAACATATCATGAATATTATTCCACTTCTTTTCCCCCCCTAAAACTGTAAAGAATTGTTTCCATTCCATTGAACATTTAAACCAGACAAAGAAAATGACTCATGAGACCCCCCTCTACCACACACGGCATGTTTTGACTCGCTGGGTATGTCTTCCCTCCTGGTGGGCGGTGTTTAAGTGTCCATTAAAAACCACAGTCCGTTCTCTCGAGTCATTTTATGCAAGTATCCAGCTGACAGCCTCTGACTGAACTGCAGAAATGGCATTGAATGGCAAAATCGCAGTCGTGACTGGAGCAGCGAATGGAATAGGGAAAGCAATGACGGAGAAGCTCCTCCAAAACGGTGCAAAGGTAAAGATGCGGATACCAGTACAGATTGTGCATTCTTGCACCAGACAAGCAGACAGTGACAGAGCATGTAGTATATCTGATGTTCTTCTCCTGTGCAGGTAACCCTCATAGATGTTAATGAAACTGCAGGAAAGAATTTAATGGAAACCCTCCAGAAAGAGTATGGACAGGGGAAGACTCTGTTCATGAAGTGTGATGTTGAATCAGAGGAGCAGATCAAAGGTAACACACAAACTGTTAGCCCGCTCGTTCATTTGCATAGAGGAATTCTATAGCCGAATTATTCCTTAGTACGAGTATTTATTTAGCATCAGGACATCAAAATATTACATGTACATGGACCTCTTTTGTTCAGCAAATCGCAGTCTGCAAGCACTTAGCTGCAACCAACTTCCAAAAAGAGCCCAACTTAAAATCTATACAAAGTTATAAAGTATGTGTGCCCATCTCATTGGTTCAAAAACTGTTGGGGAGCGGCCCTGGTTTAAACTTGGCTCTCCCTTGTTGGTGCACAGGTTGGTCCCAGCCTCTTGACACTCAGATGCTCCAATCGTCTTCAGCCAGTTTCCTAAAGAGGAGGAAAACCTAAACTCCCCCTTCGATGTTCAGTTGTACCTAGTCATCGATCTGAGACATCTATCTTACAGTATGCCTCACATGATTAACTGCATACTGGACTTTTAGGGGGTTTGACTTTTGACCCTGACTGTATCTTGTCCCTCTTTTTTCAACTGGCTGATAATCAGTTTCATCAATGGATGAAATTATGTTCCAGTAAAGAGATGTTCACAGTGAGCTCACAGGCTTGTTTATAATTTGACTTAAGACGATCAAATGGCAGTTATTCCTTGGTTAGGTGGAGAAACACACCTTAGTTCTGTTGTTCAAGACTTTGCGTTCGTCTAGTTTAGTTGTTTAATTAAGAGTCTCTTGTTTTATTTTTGCCGTCCTGAATCTGATTATTTTGTGTGTGAAAGTATAAAATAAAATGTAAAAACATTTGTTTTGGTTTGACCATTCACTGAATTGAAAGTTATTAAGAAGAGAGTTAATTGTAATTTTAGGTCAGTGAGTGACTAAGGATTATTTTCATTATAAATAAAGCTACACTTATATTCTCTATGTATTAAATATATTAAAGTCTGTAGTATGCAAAGAATGTTGCCACTTTTAAAAAGATTTTGCAACTGTGTGAGCAGGCCATAAACCTTTTTAAAAGAAGAATGTGAATTTGGTTAACTACTAACTGTTTTTTTTTCTTCTCTCGAGATGCCTTTCATAAAACCACTGAAACATTTGGAGGAATAGACATCCTGTGCAACAATGCCGGCATCTTGGATGAGACTCAGTGGGAGAAAACTGTCTCCATTAACCTCGTAAGAAGTAGAAAGATCAACAAGCTGCATCTAGTTGGGATTATACCCATCAATTGTACTCAGCTGTACCGTTTCAACACAAGGGAAATTGCACTACAACATGTTTTCATGTTACAGGAAGATACATTATTTGGCTTCACTTAAATTTTGCAGGTTTTACACTCTTTTCCTTTGCTTCATTTTATGACATCTGGGACACAAAGGACAGTCTGCAGCCAAAGTTTTCACGGACAGGAAAAGAGATTTCTGGTGTCAACTATATTCTGTGTTGTAGGTGGGTGTTATCAGGGTGGCATACCTGGCTCTGGAACAAATGAGCAAGTTGAGCGGAGGTCGGGGAGGGGTCATCATTAATACGGCATCCATGGCAGGTGAAGCCCACAATGTACTGCATATGTGTTCGCCACAAAAGACAACTGCATTCTTTGCATTCCTTAAGAAAAATAAATATATTTTTTTAGTGGATATTACATCCATGCCCTCACGTTTTTCTGTTGCATGAAAATAAGACGACATACACAGGAAATTTATGCACAACTAATTTTTTTAACCCAGTATTGCCCAATATAACCTACGTCCCCCACAGGTCTTGGCCCTCTACCAAGCTGTCCTGTCTATACAGCTACGAAGCACGGAGTGATCGGCTTCACTCGAGCCATGGGGGTAAGGTTTTCTTACAAAATCAAGGGCCTCCTTCCTTCCCAGTGTTTTCTTGTTGGCACTTTGGCTCCGTTACTGTTCTCCTTGACATGTTCTGGATAACGAGTATCAACATTATCTAATGTTAAGTAAAAAATCAAGTGCTAAAAAATGTTTAAAAAAAAATTATATATATATATATGTACAGCATATTTTTAAGATGAAGGAATATGCAAGTATTTGCCAGGTAATGAATGTGCAAGGGTTCACAGTGAGCAGAATATTTTAAATGTGCAAGATATGTTTCGAAACGTAGTAGTCCAGAGGATGTCAAATAAACGGTAAAAGGTGTACGTTAATGTAACACATAGAGCTAGTAAAATGTGATGATGGCTTTTAGGTATGACAGCACCTGGATCCACTGACTTTATTTAATCGTTTGAGTACCAGGTTTGGCACAGTACACAGTACAGAATTCGTTTAAAAAAATTCTATTGAAAATTACAGTTGAAGCTTATTTGTGTGTGTGTGTTTTTCTGTAGGCTGCCTCAGCCGTCTCAGGCTATGGTGTACGAATCAACGCAATTTGTCCAGGATTCGTCCAAACTGACCAATTTTCCAGCATACCATCCAAACTGGGGAAACTCTCCCACATGGCTGATTCAAACCAACAATTAATAGAGAAATTGGGGATATTAACGTGAGTCTTTGCTTGTGGCCTTTTGTCTTGTTTGTTCTGCAGCAGGTTAAGCCCCAATTGCTCCAACATAGACTTCCATGCACATGCTAAATCATGTTATCATGACCATGTATGATACTGTGCACATGCATATTTACTGAAGTCACTCTACTTTATTTCAGTGTGTCTGAGTTGACAGACTCCTTCCTCGAGCTGGTGACAGATGAGACAAAGAATGGAGAGGCCCTCCTGGTGGTCCCAACAAGAAAACAATATGTGACATTTCCTGGATTCCCATAGTGGCTTTGCGCTATGTGTACAGCAGACAACGACTTTTATCTAAAATGTCTTCATGAGTAGTCAATCTGAAGTACATGAAATGTCTGAGCTGTAGTCTTCTATCTTCTCATTCACTTTACTACCAGTTTAACTCATTGCTTTTACAATTACAGTAGCAGTGTTGGGTAGTAATGTATTACTGGTAATAATATTGCTTTCAACAGTAATGAGTAGTGTAATGTACTACTAATATTACAATATTACTTTTTTGTGGTGAATGGTACATGTAATATATAATTGGTACATACAGTATATTAATTAAGCACAAGGGTACTGGACTAAAACATTTTCATATATTGTGATAATGATAATAGACACATTTATTCCTTTTTTTAAAAATTCTGTTCAGTAAGAAGTTTCAACATTTAAAGGAATTATACATTTATAATCTAAAAATAAAATTCAACGTTTTGTTGACATCAGTTGCTGTTTTCATTGATTAACGGTTTCCAATAACCTACCTGCTGCATAATGACATCATCTCTGGATACAACATGAAGACAACAGAACCACAAGAGTGGTCAAAGCATGTCCTTCAAATGGAAAACACAGAATTAACAAAACAAACAAGAACAAAACAAAATCAGGTGGACCTGAGAGGAGTAATTGTCCTGTTGATGACGAGATACTTCGATGAATGACTTACACAGCGCTATACCTCCATCTAGTGGCCGCATGTGCAAATGTGCAGTCTACCTCGTGTTAGTGCTGAGAAAACTTTCTGTTCTCGTTACAGTCATTCCGAAGTCCGTTAGAAATGTGGCAGTTTTATACAACCTTTATAAACCAAGACCCGATCCACCAATAAGATTGCACATATGCCGAATCTCAATGACGCGGAACATTATTTGTCACTTACAGCATACACCTACATGTGAAGTCAAGGAACATGTAGAAGGTTGCATTAGGTTTTTGAGTGCAAATGTGTCATGTCGTGCTTGGCTATCCGTGAACTCACTCTAATCACCCGGATGAAAAAGGATTGAGGTATGTTTACGCAAATACCTCCAAAAAGAGTAGAGCAGATTTGTTTCAAATTTAATAATGCTATTGTTATATTATTTATTTCATGAAAACATTTCATGAATATTATTCCACTTGGTTCTTCCCCCTTAAAAATGTAAATAATTGTTTCCATTTCCTTGAACATTTAAACCAGACAAAGGAAATGACTGGGTATGTCTTCCCTCCTGGTGGGCGGTGTTTAAGTGTCCATTAAAAACCACAGTCCGTTCTCTCGAGTCATTTTATGCAAGTATCCAGCTGACAGCCTCTGACTGAACTGCAGAAATGGCATTAAATGGCAAAATCGCAGTGGTGACTGGAGCAGCGAATGGAATAGGGAAAGCAATGACGGAGAAGCTCCTCCAAAACGGTGCAAAGGTAAAGATGCGGATACCAGTACAGATTGTGCATTCTTGCACCAGACAAGCAGACAGTGACAGAGCATGTAGTATATCTGATGTTCTTCTCCTGTGCAGGTAACCCTCATAAATGTTAATGAAAACTGCAGGAAAGAATTTAATGGAAACCCTCCAGAAAGAGTATGGACAGGAGAAGACTCTGTTCATGAAGTGTGATGTTGAATCAGAGGAGCAGATCAACAACACACAAACACACATTTGAAAAACAAAGTACAGAAGTGGGGGTGGTGTGTAAAAGTAAAGAACAAATTTCCAGTGAACAGATACCAGGAAGCTCACAGACTTGTTTATTATTCCAGTTAAGTTCCTTCCAGTTAAATAAAATCTGTATTGTATTGTATTGATTTGTGGTTTACTATCAGACAAGTGGGAAAATATTTACTCAGATGTAAATCTGAGAATATCTAAAAATATCTATTTTAGGCAGTGTGTTACGTGTACAGGTTTTTGTTTCTCTCTCTCCTTCCTCCCTTTGTCCTTCAGGTGAGAAGGGGAGGATCGGCTGCCACCTGTGGGCTCCAGAAGAGCTGGGGATTGGTTCACCCTCCAGTCACTCGTCCAATCAGAGACGGAGGACACCTTTTAAAAGCCCCTCACTTTTGTTGCTCTTTTTCTCTCTGTCTGTCGTTGCTTGACGACTAACTGATGCTCTGTGAAGGTTTGTGGTGGGGGGATAGAACTGAGGTAAGGCTGGGGTACCCTATACATTCGTGCACACAGAAAGTAATTGTTATCTCACTAGGTTATGGGTTGTTGCCTCTGGTGTATTTTTATTCTTTTCAGATATTTTGGTAGACAAGATAGTCAGGCCTTTTGTTTGCTTTTTTTGTTGCTCCCAGATAAGGTTGAGATAGGCCCTATTTTTTTGTACTTTGGTTATTTTGTTTGGCACAACCCCCACAGTTCTCACATACAAGTTCCCAGCTGACATGGACTTAGGACCTAATAGGTTATCAAAAGTACCCATTGCAGTGGTGAAAGTATCAAACATAAATATAACTTTTAACATATAATAGTACATTGCATTATTCAGAAATGAAGAACATTTGACTAAAACTGCTGAACATAGTGGATAGTGAGGAGGTGGTGGTGACCAAAACAGAGATAAGAAAAAAAGTAAATATCAGAATTCAAAACTCCAGATAAATGATAATAATGTTAATAATATTGCCATGTGTAACTCCCTATCCTAACAACAACCTTTCTGATATTAAAAAGGGGCTAATATATCAATGTTAAGTTTATGACTTGTCGCTGCAGCAAAGTGGTTATTGTAGGTTTAGAAAGGATTCATCATCATCAAACTACCACCACTCTACTTAATAAAGTTTTACTTAGTTACCATCTACTACAAACTAACCAGAACTAATTTTTAGTATTTTATTCAAAAATTGCATTAAATGGCAACATCACAGTGGCGACTGGAGCAGCGAATGGAATAGGGAAAGCAATGACAGAAAAACTTCTGCAAAACCCTCATGAAGGTAGGATTTATTGCAGGACTGTTGTATTAAACTGCAATAATGTACCCAATAATCTAGTAACTGAGTATATATCTGATGTTCTTCTCCTGTACAAGTAGCCCTTATAGATGTTAATGAAACTGCAGGAAAGAATTTAATGGAAACCCTCCAGAAAGAGTATGGACAGGGGAAGACTCTGTTCATGAAGTGTGATGTTGAATCAGAGGAGCAGATCAACAACACACAAACACACATTTGAAAAACAAAGTACAGAAGTGGGGGTGGTGTGTAAAAGTAAAGAACAAATTTCCAGTGAACAGATACCAGGAAGCTCACAGTCTTGGTTATTATTCCAGTTAAGTTAAGTTCCTTCCAGTGAAATAAAAAATAAAATCTTGTATTGTATTGATATGTGGTTTACTATCAGACAAGTCTGACAGACTGTCAGACAAGTGGGAAAATATTTACTCAGATGTAAATCTGAGAATATCTAAAAATATCTATTTTAGAAAGTGGATTTTAAAATTGTTGTTTTTCTTTAAAAATCACAAAAACTTCTAGTGGATTGTCAAAATTGTTGCAGATTAAGTTTCTGGTGAATTCGGTTAGTGGCTTTGTCCTATGTGTACAGCAGACAATGAATTTCAGTTAAAACATCTTCATGAGTAGCAGGAAGTACAAATGTTAGATCTAGTCTAGTGTGTTAAATCAAGTGCGCCCGTATTACAGAATGTATGGCAAATGCATGTAGTCCATGATACACTGTAAAATCCCTTTGATCCATAATTTCTGACAAAGGTTTGTACACTTGATCTCAGGACTGGAGTGAGGATTAGCCAAAGTGTATCAACCGTTGTCAGAAATAGTAGTGGCAGCTCCTTCTTCCTCTGCATGCCACCAGCGGAGCGGGTGTATAGCAACCAGTGTGACTCGACAAATCCTCAAACTCAAAAATGACTTATAGTTAAGTGTATCTCAAGCGCATTCCCCTTGTGGTTAAACGCATGCACTACACAATAATGAACTAATATTTCTTTCTTCGTGAATTTACACATTTCTGTATGTCAAACAATATTCAAATAAAATAATAATTTAAAGCAAAATACATTTCTTAATATGGCTCTTACAGAAATTATGGATCAAAGAGATTTTACAGTAGAGTAAATATTGTACATAATGCCCTTTTCAATTAAAAATAATGAACTTTGTAAATATGTAAATATGCTTTATACTGAGTGAGTGAACAGTCAGGATGGTCATGAGATCAAGTGTACAAACCTTTCTACACTAGATTATCGTTTTGTTTTCTCGAGATCTCGAATTAATTATCTCGTTATCATGGGAAAACAGAGGAAAATTATCTATCTATCTATCTATCTATCTATCTATCTATCTATCCTGTTTTAATAATAAAAGTCTACCAGAATTAATGAGCCATCATCTGTTTTCATGTTGCAAATGGCACAACTCATTTTCCACACAACAGGTCACAGTTTAACACAGCTGAGTACATAACTTAAGGTAATAACATTAACAAAAAAGACTCACTTTAACACACCTGTGATGTCTGACACCTTTTGGACTACACCAGCCAGGTGGGAAAATTGCCCCAGTCTGTTTAAAATGTTGGAGAAGAGATCAGTTTGAACAGGACCTCGGCAAACTGCATTGATCCGCATTCCATAGCCTGAGACGGTAGAGACAGCCTAGTAAAGACACACACACATAATTAGGCTTCAATAGCTTAAAGGTACAATGGTAAATACAGGCAATGAAAGCAAAAGAAGTCAAGCAGGTAATTAATGTCTTTATCAATGAACTTCATAGTAAGAAAATCTTACTGCCATGGCTCGAGTGAAGCTGACCACTCCATGCTTGGTGGCTGTATAGATAGGACAGCTTAGTAGAGGGCCGAGACCTGAGGGGCGTAGGTTATATCAGTTTTTAAAATATGGCAAAACAAAATCCCTGTTAAGATTTTCTTGTTTTCCTGCAGAAATGTACCTTTAAATATAATAATAACTAATGAAGCAGCAATTTTGAAGTGACTAAAACGTGTCAGATGAGTTCAGAAAATTACATGACTAACTTAAACACTAACTGAAACACTCTGAGCGAGATGAATTAATCTCACTCTCCATCGCTCAGGGTGGCCCCTGTGTGTTTAATTGAGCCACCCTTTAGGACCGGCCAAAAAATCCTGGACTGAGAACTGGTGAAAAACTGTTTTAATCTCTAACTCCACATTTCAGTAATACATCGTTCAAAGTCTTGTCACGTGTTTTCAGCAACTATTTTCCAACATATTTAATGTATTTTGAAAGAAAACTCAGAATTGCCTTTACATGGACTTTAAAGATATATATATATATATATATAATGTTTGTGGATATATATATATATATATATAATATATATCTATATATATATATATATATATATATAATATATATATACACTACCAAAAGTTTGGACACACCTTCTCATTTAATGTTTTTTCTTTATTTTCATGACTATTTACATTGCATATTCTCACTGAAGACATCAACGCTATGAATTAACACATATGGAATTATGTAGTGAACAAAAAGTGTGAAATTACTCAAAACATGTTTATATTTTAGATATTCCAAATAGCCACCCTTTGCTTTGTTGACAGCGCTGCAAACCCTTGGCCTTCTCTTTATGAGCTTCATGATGTGGTTACCTGAAATGGTTTTCACTTCATAGGTATGCCTTGTCAGGGTTAATATGTGGAATATCTTGCCTTCTTAATGAGGTTGGGACCATCAGGTGTGTTGTGCAGAAGTCAGGTTGCTAAACAGCTGACAGCTCTATTTGACAGCTGTTAAAATTCATATTATGGCAAGAATCAATCAGCTAAGTAAAGAGAAACGACAGTCCATCATTACTTTAAGAAATTAAGGCCAATCAGTCTGCAAAATTGCAAACACTTTGAATGTGTCCCCAAGTGCAGTCGCAAAAACCATCAAGCTCTACGACGAAACTGGCTCACATGAGGACCGCCCGAGGAAAGGAAGACCAAGAGTCACCTCTGCTGCTGAGGATAAGTTCATCCGAGTCAGCCTCAGATGTCGCAAGTTAACAGCACCGCAAATTAGAGCCCAGATAAATGCCACCCAGAGTTCTAGGAGCAGACACATCTCTACATCAACTGTTCAAAGGAGACTGTGAGAATCGGGCCTTCATGGTCAAATAGCTGTTAGAAACCACTGCTAAGGAAATGTAACAAGCAGAAGAGATTTGTTCGGGCCAAGAAGCACAGGGAATGGACATTAGACCAGTGGAAATCTGTACTTTGGTCTGACGAGTCCAAATTTGAGATCTTTGGTTCCACCCACCGTATCTTTGTGCGATGCAGAAAAGGTAAACGGATGCTCTCTACATGCATGGTTCCCACCGTGAAGCATGGAGGAGGAGGCGTGATCGTGTGGGGGTGATTTGCTGGTGACACTGTTGGGGATTTATTCATTCACACTGAACCAGCATGACTACCACAGCATCCTGCAGCGACATGCCATCCCATCCGGTTTGCATTTAGTTGGACCATCATTTATTTTTCAACAGGACAATGACCCCAAACACACCTCCAGGCTGTGTAAGGGCTATTTGACCAAGAAGGAGAGTGATGCAGTGCTGCGCCAGATGACCTGGCCTCCACAGTCACCTGACCTAAACCCAGTCGAGATGGTTTGGGATGAGATGGACCGCAGAGTGAAGGCAGAAGGGCCAACAAGTGCTCAGCATCTCTGGGAACTCCTTCAAGACTGTTGGAAAACCATTTCAGGTGAGTACATCATGAAGCTCATCGCGAGAATGCCAAGAGTGTGCCAAGCAGTAATCAAAGCAGAGGGTGGCTATTTTGAAGAATCTAAAATATAAAATATGTTCATGTGCTCCAGAGCCAGGTAGGTAACCCTGACAACACCCATCTACATTACAGAGTTGTTATTTTGGCATTGATGTTTACAGCATATTTTGCAAAACATGTCTCATTCTGTCTTCTATTAAATAGTTGAAAATAACCCTGCATTTAAGTGCACATTGGGAAATGTAAGGACATCTTAAGGGTTTTATGTAGTGTTTTGTAGGTAAGTAGATACTTATAATCTGACCTGGATGGGGGTCACAGTACTGTATAAAACAAGGTTACAAGGTTTATGGAGACAGTTTTCTCCCACTGACTCTCATTCAGGATGCCGGCATTGTTGCACAGGATGTCTATTCCACCAAAAGCCTCTATAGTTTTCTGCAAGGCAGCGTAAAGACAGAAAACAACACTGTTTGTTGTTAACTTCCAATTGAACTCTGGCACTTACATGTCCATATTTGCAACTTTATATTATGCTGCTCGTTATACATTAAAACTTGTTTTTAATCCTTCTTGTTTTGATCAATATTCTTGATTTTAACCTCTTACATGTGAAAATTTAAACAACTGGTGCAGCACTTCAGTACTACTTGCCAGGGAAAGTGCCAAAATTCAGTACCAAGGACAGCAGGCAAAAAAAAACAAAACTGTATTCTTATTGACTGACTGTCAGTGCATTACAAGTGTGCGAGGTGAACGTGATAACCACTACACTAGAAAAAGTGTAGTCGCAGTAATCGTATGCTCACCCATTTATTGAAACCATTCATGTATTTTAAAGTGAAATTGTGTTATACCAGAAAACTACTACGATGCCTTTAGTCTGGTTCATTATGTTCCACAAGGACATGTGGACATGTTTTTTTATTTCCTAGCACCACCATCTAATGGGAATTTCCTTTTGAACATAACTGCCAAATTAACAGCTGGATTTTAATGCAATGGATATGATCCTCAGAAGCTGAATCCTAATTATAAACTTACTTTTCTCCCAAATCTTCTGTCACAATGTGCTGACAATTGTTTTTGGTATTTGCTTTCACAGGAGTATGGACCTTAATGTTTGTGACCCAACCACCCTTAGATTAACACAAGTAAAAAATGAAGTTGGCTCATATTGTAAAATTAGATTTATCGTTGTATTTAAGTTTTTATTTTATTCCTTAAGTCAGAACAGGAAGTATATTTTAACGGGACACCTTGGCTATAATATGACTGTTTATATTGATGGAGTGATGTGAAGTGAAACCATGTCGCGATGTATGACATTGGTCAGTGTTGAGTTGTCCTACTGTAGAGATAGACATTAAAGTATTCAATGTTAGAAAAAGCTGTCCCCTTGTGTTTGCACCCAAAACTAAGTTAATTCAGTAAAAGTGAATCTTAGTTAACGGCAAGAGTAACCAGCGTTACGATATTAATACCGATCAGAGGAAAAGCCTTTTGAACTGCAAAAGTTCAAATTCTGCATTAACACACTTCATTTGGACAAGAATCATTTCCTTACGCACTTAAAAAATAAAATAAAAAATATCCTGAAAACCGAGTATCAGAATTAAGAAATTAAAGACTGAGATTTAGTTTGATCACAATTAACAGTAACATTAAGCATTAGAAATACACAGATCATTAAAAATGTGAATGTTTATTACTAATAAAATTGCCAGACACTAGCTGCAGACTCCAGTTGCCTGAAGTCTATCCAGAAAACAAAACTAAGCAGACATTTAAATTCCATTTTTTAAAAACCAACGGCACTTGACGAACAAACTAAACATAGAAACTTAAACAGTTTGCTTGTTATTTTAAAAAGGTATGTAGATTAAAACAGGAAATCCAGTTACGTGTGGTGTAGTCGCTTTCCACCACATCACATACCACATATCTGTATGCTTTCAGATGTTAAGCTCCCTGGTAAATATCCAGGACAACATGGAAGGAAGAAGCTTGTAGACAATGGTTTGGGTTTTTAGGAAGTCTAACTCTTGATTCCACATGAACAGGAGGAAAATATATAAAATGGGGCAGTTACCTTTTTAAAAAAGTTATTCAATTTAACATTCTTACAGATCATTGGATTGTGTGGCTATAAAACAAATCAATATTGCAGTTTGACTTAACTGAATTCTAATCCTAAACCCATTCAAACACTTTAAATCTTCCACCCCAGAGCCTGGAAGCATCAGAACAAAAGTTACTGAAAATGGTTTTTATTTGTCAAAAAAGCTCCTTTACAGCGCCATGATTTTCAACCTGTAAAGCCAGCAAACATGTAAAATACACGCCTTACAATACATTAGAATCAAAACAGGTACCAAAAAGTACAGTAAAAATTACACTTCCATTGACAGGAAATGTGGAGGGGAAGAAAAAAAAAAAAACAACAACAAAGGGAAACGTAAAACCTAAAAATGATAGGATTTAAAAAAAAAAAAAATGGAAAAGTTACATTTCGGGTGTTTTCTGTACAAATGGTCTTCTGTCATAAAAGAGGTCGAGTCATGCCCAGTGTGTCCGTCCAGGCCTCACTGGCGTCCTGAGGGAGGAGAAACATTTTGTTCAATCACACCTTTTTCCATTTTAAACACTAAAGATCAAATAAGTTACTGACAAGATGTGGCCTTTACAAGTTATTTTAAAAACATACCCAATGCTACTCTTCAGCTCAAATGTGATTATAACCGCTACACTGACTTCGATTGAACGGATATTGGAATTTAGTCGAGTTTGAGCCTAAGGCCAGATTCAGATGAGACCTGGCATTGCAGTTAACAGGTTTTTTTCACCATTTCATCTGAATGCCGCTTGCTGTGTTTCGGATGTACCGAAATAAACACAGGCAGATAAGTTGAGCCAGATTCAACTTTTGGAGAAAAGCAACCCGGCGTCACACTGGCCAATCCGACAAAATCTTTCCACACTCGGTCTGAAATGCCACTGAAACTGAACGCGATCCAGATGGAGTTCATGGACTAACCTATGATACTCTCCCAGTTGTGTTCTGGCTTGGTTTATTTCGTGGACCCAGCTTCTACGTCTGGCCCGCAGTCTGTGCTGCAAAATAGTGACACGAAGAAGTTCCCATTGGTTTGTGTCTGAAGGTTTGAGATAGATAACGAGCAGTGGTCGGGTGACAGACTATTAACTTATTATCTTGTCACATTTTAACTCAACTAATCACAGATGTATGAGCGATACGTGCTTGAATGTGAAGACGCAGCAGGCTGAAACTACATTACAAGAAAACAAACTACAGAATTACAAGAAAGGCAAAACTTATTTTAAATGTCAGCGTTTAAAATGTAGTTATTTGACAGCATACATTTAATTTGATTTTGGTTTTACATGTCATCTTTGTCCTAATTGCCACCTTGCTTTGACATTTACGTATTAATGTAGAGAGGGAGGGCTACAGCCCCAGGTATATTTATTTGTTTAACAGACTAATATTTCTGAAGGTAGCAATGATTAATTCACTACTCATGCTACTACTCAGTACTCACATCTCTACGATCTACTGTCTGTAGTAAGGGACGCGCCATGTAGAGATAAGTACAGAAAAATAAAGATTAAAACGGGCTAGAGTGGAGTAATACAGAAATTAAAGAAAAATGTCATCTCCAGCCAAGTTTAGTCTAGATCAGACACCCTTATAGTTTCTGTGGATATCCTGCTTTAAAAACTCAACTTTGATTGTCTGAGCTTCTAGACTACACGGCACTATGTATAGGAGGGTAGTTGGTTAAAGTCATGGCATACCTTACACTACCATGTGATCATCAGTAGGGCTTGTAGCTGGTCTGGTGTGCTCCCCGCCTTGGGGTTTTCCCGTAGCTGGCATTGCCCTGGTCTGTGGGGCAGAGGGGATAGGGATTAGTTTCAACTATTACATTATTCATTGACTAGATAAATCAAACAACAAAGCACTTAATGTGGAAAATGCTGGACAGATTAACTGGTATGTAAATTAGTTGCAGTCCTACTGCTCAGCGTTGAGTAATAATTAAACACTATGAATTTCATGTCTGTGTTAGAGTCAGGATGTTAAACTCTAAGTTAAGAGTGGAAGCAGCAGGAAACTGCTGGCCTGGATCTGTACCAAGTGAAGGAGAAAAAAAATTAGATAGATAGTCCTCTAAAGTGGACTTGTTTGTACAGGAGGGGGCGTTACATGCTGCAATCACAAACTGTTTATACATCTGCCCATCATTTCTGTGCCGTGTATCCATACAGGCACGGCAATACAAAATCTGGCCACCCCACTGTTATGAAAAGACTTCAGAAAGCTTTACACAGTCAATGTGTCCAGTTGCTGCATGCCAAGAAATGCACTACACAACTTTCTCTGAAAACAATTCTTATTTTTTCATTAGTTTCTGTTCAGCTATGAAATACATGTTGGTGAGTTTCACAAGTGTGTTAGTGTGGGGGGATGTTTCCTCAACCAAACAAAGATTCCTCCCCAGTCTGATTATTTTTCTGTCAATAGACTAAATCACTACAGCTCGAAATAAATAACCCTTTAAAAACAGACTGATATTACAGATATGACTTATTCCTCCACAATTAGTCAGAAGGATTTTAAACTTTAAAGTGCCACTGCTCATTTAAGTACCACTATAAATGAATGTAATTTAGAATTATTAAGACAATGAGCCCCATGTAACTGATCTACCCTAAGCCTGTTTCTTTGTGTACTTACTGTAATCATATCCAGGACCGTATCCATAGTAACCAGAAGAGTAGTCGTAGTTACCATAGCCGCTGTATCCACCATAGCCATAGCCTTGGTTACCATATCCCTGGTTCCAGTAGTTTCCGTAGCCCTGGTTCCAGCCCTGGTTCTGACCTGAGAGACAACCAGCAGAGTTCACATGAAGGATTCAGTCTGAGCCTGAAAACGACTTCTGTCAGTACTATACATGAACAACAACATTTTTTATTTTACCCAAAACAAAAGTCACTAAAAAGGAATGTGACAAATTTGTAATCCGCGTCGGTGCGGTACATCAAGCAAGTGAAAACTATGGCTTTTGTTTTGAGGTGATTGCTCTCATTGACGTCAGAGCTTTTGCTTTTATTTTTTTTAATTTATTTTGACAGTGCTTTCTGCTACAAGACCTGTAAAAAATACAAAGTGAGGGTGCGAATGCCTCTTCATTACCTCCACGTCCACCCCTGCCTCCTCCCCGGCCACCATATCCGCCACCACGTCCCGCTCCATACTGCTGCTGTTGGTACACCTCCTTGGGCTGGGCGATCTTCAGCTCGCACTGTGGGAGAGACAGTCACATTTTAAAACTGGATGCAACAAAGGTGGAAAATGCGATGAAAGGCAGAATGGATTTGTGGCACAGAAGACATTTTGACAGCAGGAAACTTGCAGTTGAATTCATGATTCATTCATTCTTGATTTTATCAAATATTTGCATACAGTGTTCATGTGCAAAGTAACTACAGGCATCAGATACATGTGAAGGTCAAGACTATAAAAATGGAAATACTTTGAAGTCATTTCAGTTTGATACTGTAACATTGATACAGTAAATAAACATTTTTTCTAGCAGCTACCAGCAAATACTTCCAGGTCACGGTGCAACATGCTGTCCTCAAAAATTAATTCATTATGATCCTTTGTCAAGTTCATTTGTGGTGGGATAAAGACACGATGCCTCAAAGACAGCGGCAGACTGGGGGGGTTACAGATCAGATCAACAGATCACACTGCAGGGTCCTGCGTGAGGTGCATGTGTAATTACCCTGCTGCCCTGGATGTTGTGGTATTTCTTCTCCAGACACTTCTTGACGCTGGCTTCATCTTTGTATGTGATGAAGATGAAGCCCCTCCTTTTCTTTGACTTGGGGTCAATGGGAAGCTCAATTGTTTCAATCTGAAAGGAGAAGAGGGTGGAGATGATTTTGTTAAAAAGCTTGATTTAAAAAAACAAAACAAAAAAAAAAAACACACCCTCATCACGGATGGAACGTCAGACTTATTCTGTCTGACAGCAGAAACAGTCTGACTGAGCTGACTGTTGCGGCTGTGCAATATGATGCTAGAACGACTTCAAGCGCTCATTTTGTTGTGATGCAGGAAATTTACATAAAGGAAACAAACGAACATGGAGCAGAGTGAACGTGACACATGGGGAAAACTGCAAACACGAGTCCTGCCAGCCAAGACAAGAAGAGCGTGTACGTGAAAGAGGGGCTACCTCTGTCAAATGGTAAAGTTACAGGCATGAAAGGTCTGAGACGGTGGTCATTTTATTTAAACTATAGATTGAATTAATAGAAACTGTGGTATATTGTTATCTGGATTTAAAAATCAGAGATACGATTTTGGCTTTTGTCGCACGGCCCTGTATTTTCCATTCAATCACATGACCAACATTTAGACTCAGCTTTTCTAAACTAGAACTTAACGTTTTCTAAATGACTGCTCCATGTAAAGACAAAGACTTTTAGAATAAACATTTTCCCCCATTCAATACAGATGAGGCATGGCGAGTGACAGAAAGTAGGAAGATAACGTGTTTGAATCAGCCACTTCTTGATTAGCCAGTGGCTTTATTACAAATTGAGCTCAAGGATTAGAGCCCATGATAAAACATGGCTGTGAAGCAGTCAGGATTAAAATTAAATAAAACATCCTGCTTTCAGGATTCTGTAGTAATGCATGCACTTAAACGTGGCTACTAAAGCAAACAGACCTCCAGACATTAAACTAATTTCAACCTGGAGTTGACCACTAACAAACACCATCTTTGCAGGTTGCTCTCTTAAAACACTTGACTACACATAACTGAGCATTCAAGGCTACACGGGGAAAAAAAATGGAGGTCTGCTGTGTTTTTCATGGCTTCATCTCGTAAAACTGACCTCTCCAAAAGCACCAAAATATTCCCTGATGGTGTCCTCTGTTGCCTCGGGGATCAACCCCCCAACAAAGATCTTCTTGACGGGTTCCTTCTTCATTGCCATCGCCTTCTTGGGGTCAATTGGACGTCCGTCCAGTCTGTGATCCTTCTGCTCCAGTACCTGCAGACACACATGTGTTATAGTTGGCGTGGAGTGCTAGCACAAAGCATTTGTCTACAAGCCAATTATGAGCAACACAAAAAGACATACAACTACCATCTCGCGGTAGCAGTCTGTTAACTACAACCAAATTAAATGCCAGTCACAACACGCTAATCAGATGCATCAGCTAGTAGCAGGTTTTGCTGACATGAAATCCTGCAGCGTGCGCAGAGAAACAATGCGGATCGCTCTTGCGTGCAGAGAATCTAATTACCCAAATAATTCAAATAACTAACAAAGACCCCGCTGTTAATCGTGTTACACTTCCACAGAGTCACGTCTGTGCTTTCCCAATCGGATCATGATAGAACTAACTGAGCAGACAACTTCAGTGACGATACGTGTGAAACAGCAGAGTGACAGACCTTGTCGACGCTGGAGGAATCTTTGAAGAGAACGAAGCCGAAGCCTCGGGACCGGCCGGTGTTGGAGTCCATCTTGATGGTGCAGTCTGACACCTCGCCGAACTTGCTGAAGTAATCCTTCAGGTCTTTTTTACTCGTGTCCCAGCTGAGGCCGCCCACGAACATTTTACTGCAGACACAGAGTGGAACATCATGCCGTTTCTTTCATACTTGTTTGGAACAGTTATTGCACATGTAGATACTGAAGACAGATTTGTTCTTTAATTTCTATACTTCTATGTCTAGAGATATATGTATCTATTCAAGCCATCTTACTGTCTCAGCTATGATTTTGCCCTCTGCTCGTTCCTTCTCTACCCTCTGACCTCCCTGTTGCCACTTCCACAGTACGTTCAAACACAAGTTTGTTATGCCTCATCATCCTGCTATTACATGGTGCTGTCTTCCTATGTTAATCAGCCACGTTTTGTGTTTTAATATTACTACATTTTTACTACCAAGTCCTCATTGATATGGGGCGAGACACATCTCCCTCTCTCACTCACCCAGCGTCCTCCTCTCCTTTGCTGGCATCGATTTTGCCTCCATCCGTGCCGTTGTCCTGGCTGTCCTGCCCGTCCTGGTCGTCCTGCTCGTCTTGACCGTCCTGACTATCCTGGCATTCCTCTCCGATCATCAGCTCCTGCTCGGCTCCGTTCTGGTCCTCGTCTCCCTCGTTGCCGTTCTGGTCTGATGTCTCCATGAGGAGAGTCTCGGCGTCTGCCATTCTGACGGTGGGCTCTTCGAGAAGACTGAGAAGGGACAAAAGCAAACAATAAGAGACTGTCTCATTACATCTTTGATACTTATTCCCACCAGTTGGAGGGACAGAAAGTACAAAAACCAGCGAGCACAAAGTGGACATGTGGAGCCAGAGAACAGCATGAATCATAACTGAGTACCTAAAAATGGCATTTGATGGAAACCAGTGAGTGCTAATAGGAAGCTATACTGACTGGGGCTGCTTTAATGGTGAGGCTACTTCATCTTATTCTTTATTTTTGAAAATGTTAGCGCACACTTCATATTTTTTTAGCAGAAATACAAACGCATCAGCACCAGTATAATAATAGTTGTGGCTCACACACACAGGGTGGTGTGTTCAGGTGCACGCTGAGCATGAACCCGGCGTGCTCTCTGTTCAAGCGGACCGCGCTTTGCTTCGTTGCCGCTCGGAGCACAGCGCAGGCCCACAGGCTAACAGCTAGCCACGCTGAACCCGAATTAAAAACACTCAATTAAAAAACCAAAAACAAACCCCAGCGTGTGAAATCAAACACAATCCAAAAGTTAAGCGCTTTTACAGCGCACCTCGTGTATTTGATCCTTCAGTCGATGGACTCAGCGGGAATAACCCGCGCTAACGTTGCTAGCAGCGCCGTTAGAGGCTAACGGACAGGCTAGCTGTATTTACCGCTAACGAGCGCGACAGTTTGCGGATAAACACGAGGCGGAGGACGGGGAGCACGGAGCAGGTGACCGCGGTGCGAAGCTCCAGCCGCTCCCTGTGCGTCTGAGCTGAAACGTTAAGAGAAGAAAGCAGGCTTACTTTAAAGGGGGATAAACCGGAGACGCCGACTCGCTGCTCAAAATGGACACTCTCCAAATTCGCCGCTAACTCGTGGCAACATATATACGACCGGATGTGGCCAGACGTTTGAGGACGTCCTAATGACGAAGCCTGTGATTGGACCGGTGGGTCACTCGCGCGGATAAAGACGTCACCTTATTGGCTGATTGGCTGGCGCAACTGATGACAAACAAACGTCCTTCCGGTGTTTCCTCTCGCCGTCTCTGACAAAAACGCTACTTTAATCCCGTGTGCGCGGTTTTAAACGAACCGTTTGATAAAACATATTCATAGTTTCCGCGCCTTTGTTTTGAGGAGCAAATCTCTCAGGCAGCCTCGAGGGTGAAAGTGCGGGGTTTCATCTGCCTGCGTAGTTTCTATTTCCAGTAACGACAACAGAGGACAGTGAACGTACCACGGCAGACACACGGACACAGATTCAAAATGTTGTGAATAATAAATAAATAAATAATGCTCGCATAGAAATGAGTCACAGAGGAAGATGGTTCATGTTTTGTTATTGTCTCTTCCAGTAATACCTGAAGCGGCAATCTTCTATCAGTCCAATAATCCTCTTTACCGCCACTATTAACCAAACATTTGCCAATAAGCTTGACTGCTAATGAATCTTCCGACAAAGTAACTCTTTTCAAAAAACTTTACTTTAAAAGCAAAAAACAAAGTTACAAGATTCAAAAAACTGTGTTGCTCCTTAGGCTGCTTAACCATATCTGATGTTTAAGTGGCTGTGACATCACTAACAATCAACCTAAAGGAGCATTTCAAACATTTTACAACTAAATTGTTAAACACTCTCAAAACTGTCATTATGGCTCTTACAGTTGTGTTTATTTTTATTGCAAAATTGACCTCAAGTTTAATTAAACAGAGTCATTAAAAAGTCTTACTTATAACCTTCTGATGCATGTAGACGCTCGG
>NC_040032.1:5920848-5927119 GCF_000972845.2 Larimichthys crocea
GGACTTCTTTCACCTTCACACCTTTCATTGGACAGGCTTCTAAACATCGCACCAACTTTTGAATTTGTTTAACTAGAGCACAGTACATAATTCTCACAATGCATAATGTTTGTTGCAACATTTTTAATTGATCTAATGGACTTCTTTCACCTTCACACCTTTCATTGGACAGGCTTCTAAACATCGCACCAACTTTTGAATTTGTTTAACTAGAGCACAGTACATAATTCTCACAATGCATAATGTTTGTTGCAACATTTTTAATTGATCTAATGTTGTCTTGTATTTGCTGTGCCTGCTGAATGTCTAGATTATTCAGATTAATAGTGATTTAATAATCTGAAGCAGTCTGAAGGTCGTCAGATCCATACACAATGTTTCTGTTACTCTGGATAATAACTTTAAAACAGGTTTTTGAAAAGGAGCCATTAATTTAGTACAAAGTGATATCAGTGACAGTGTTTCTGGTGAGGTTCAAGAAACTGGACCCTTTGTTGAGCGTAGTGTTTTTAAAGTGCTACCACACGCCATAACCAGAGCACAAGTAGAGAAGAGTCATAAAGTCAGTTTACTGACTCAAAGTTAATTCAGCAAAAAAAGTTTCTTAGCCACCATTAAAAATGGCAGGGCTGTAAAAAACAAAACAAATTAGTTATATGGACACTTCATTACATGTACTGAATTGAAGAAATGGAGCATGTTACTGCTCAATTTTACTTTTCATTCTTTGTTATTAGTTCAGTTTATTTGAATTAAATTTGATACTAATTGTGCTCAGATTTGTTTGTTTATGTATTTACTGCAATCCTGTCCTGCCGCATTTTTTTCATCTGTTGTAGAAGTGAAAAAGCCTTACTGACCTGTAGGCCTGTCCCTTGCTGGGTGCATCCGGGTGCCAGTGGTTCTTGTAGTTCTCAAACAGGACGGAGGTGAGGGCAGCAGCAAAACGCTCCCTTCCATCATTATCCAGGCAGCCATATCTCTTCACCAGCCGAGCCACGAAAAACACAGCAGCAGCAATCTCCTCCTTCATATCTACACACTAGCTTCTTAACCTTTGGCTTGACAAACCTGTACTGTTAAAAACCTCTACAGAGAATAAAACATGCGTAGGGTGATCCTACTGTTATAGAAAAACCAACATAAAACTCAATTCAAAATTCAAACTGGAGGCCAGGCAAAATTAAGCAAACATATTTGCTGTTGAAGCTCTTGTGAGAACCCAGCTTTGGTTTCTTTACATCAATAAATGAGAAACTTTATATCCACATTTCTCTAAATCTGTGTGTGAAGCAGAAACCTCACGTACATCAGACACTAAAGGAGTCACTCCCTCCAAAGTTTCTCATGAGGTTTAATAAAATCACAGTTCAGCTGAGTGACAAGCTGGCACACCTGAAGCTGGTTGACCTAATGACTCTGTGTCATTGGCAGCTTTCGGCTACGACGTCCACTGTGGACTGGAACCTATTCCAGCTGACTTTGGGCATCTTTAACATTTAAAGAGAAATATTGACATCACATTTACAATTATGTATAGGTTATAAATCTATAGGTTAAGCATGCTTTAATAAATAAATGTGAAAAAAGAGAAACCTTTTACCACCACTGGTGCAACTAATCAGACAGATTTTGATATGTCTCTTCTAGTAATCAACAATAAGCCAAAACAACAGACCCACCTGGTATTTCCAGTTTAAAGCAGCACCTCTGCTCTTTCCCCTGGAGGGTAATGTTTTATTTGATAAATGAGGTGACTCACCTCTGGACCCATCACTGTTAGAAACTTATCCTTCAGTCTGTTTTTGTTCTTTCTTCTCAGTAAAAACACAAAGAGAATAGACTGTATGGTGAGGCAGGTCTACTGTTCCCTTGAGGTTCTGCAAATGATGAAGAAATAACCATGTGGGATCATTTTATTGTTGGAACTAATTAACCGAAAAACTCTTTTTCCCAGAATGTTTTTTTTCCTGAAATGGTGGATGAAATGTTTACCAAAACATTTATGTTTCATCACTCATGTGCTCATTTTTACTCAGGCACACTTTGATGTCCTGTAAATGTGCAGCCATTTATGTCAAAAAATGTCAAGACTTAATTGATCCCTTATGGTGACAAACCGTGGGAAATAACTTCTTTTGTCATCCATCCATAGATAGACTCTGCTGCCACCTGCTGGTTCAACAGTTCTCTGCATCAAACACAAGCATCAGACTCAGGCAGGAGGTTGAGTTTAAAATGTTACTGAGAGTTTCATCCATCAAAGGGAGATGACCGTTTAGACTCCACCATCTCCTGTAAGTCTCAGACTTACCACTGTGCTGTCTATATTCTGGGATCAAAACTGTATACCCATTTCCGTCTTCTAAAGACAAAGCTCTGACCTCTTGAGATGGTTGTTTGCAGAGACAAACCGAACAAGCAAGAATAAAGAATCTGATACGGAAACAATCACAGCATATGTTTTATTTATTTGAGTGAACATTGAATTTATATAAAGCCAAACCCATCCTGACAAAGAAAGAAAGAAAGGGAAAAAAAAAAAAACTTCCACCATAGAAATTCATCAAGTGAACAAGCGTAAAAGGTTATAGACAGCAGTCAAACACCAAAGTGCAAATAAATGATAAGTGAAGAGAAAATTTACAAAAATATTTATAGATTTTCTTCTCCTGTCAGACGACCGCACAGATGCAGATTTGTCAGTTGCTGAATCTCCGCTCTCAGAGCATTTTAAAATCAAAATGACGTCTTGAGGAGCATCGGGAATAACTTACATGTCCTCAGTGGAGGGTGCACTACTTTGGCAAAATGATATGTCTAAACTATAGTGTCACTGAACAATCATCAATCAAAATGATGCTGGCTGGCTGATATCTCCTTAATTTGATCGGTGTAACAGGGATTTTGTTTTGTTCAACATGAGACAGTGTAGTGAGGAAAAACAGATTGTGTGTTTGTATTTTGAAAACTGATAAATATTACTCTTTATGGAGGTAAAACAACAGAAAAGAGAGAAGTCAATGGATTTAAAAGGTTTGAAGATAAAACCTTAGAATGCTACACATTTCTGCATGTGCTCCACTTTTAATAGAAAACATTTTTTTTAAAATTACAATTAAATTATTATAATTAATTATTATTATGGATCTTTATTTCCCTTTTTAAATCAGAGTGTGAAGATAACAAGGCTTGTTCAAGATTCAAACTGGTGTCAAGGCTTCTACTCAACTAAAATCACCTCGAATTAAAGGTGCACGTTCTAGCCTTTTTGTTTTTGGAGCCTTCAGCTGAGTACACTCATCTGCAGACTAGAGTACAACAAACAGATGGTGATAATCCTATCCTGACCTAAGACCTGGACATGACAGGACAGTCTGACTATTCAAGTGCAAAGGCGTCTGCATTGACCACAAACCATTCAACACCTTCTGATGCCGTGCGCACTTTAAAGACAGGAAAAACAGAGAAATAGCATGGACCCTGGATCAAAGACTGAATGAACACAAGTAAACAGACGTCATCTGTCTGTGATCATCAGACCAAAACCAGGTCTCAGCATCGACTAGGAAAAGATCAGAAGTCATGGACCAATGGACAGAAAGCACCGGACAAAGCAAGTCAGTGGAGCTTCAGTTACGATTATACTATACTTAACTAGTTCATTCTTGAACTCTGTAATAGTTTATGTGGTTTAACAGCTGATGACACATTTTAAAACAAAGCTGGTGTGTGATTTAAGAAACTAAGGACTTGTTCAAAGTTGGAGACAAATCAGTTTAAAGTTTCTGTTAAAATGAGGCCACACAAGAGGTTCCTTCATAAATGAGATATCTTTAGTGAATCATGTTCTTACAAAATGGATTCATCTGTGACAGGATTTTTATCTCCCTGCCTGGTTTAAAGAAAAGGGAGAAGGTCAAAACTTTTGGTCAACAAACCTTGTGTCACAAATTCGAGACTCAAAGCACTTCGTAACAGTTCAAATTAAAAAACACAAAAATCAGATAAAACATGCCAGCGTGAGCAAAATATTTGAGCAGGAATGAACACAAACACCTGCTGAACTGCATTCAGGTTCGCTGAACACAGAGTCAATTAAATAGATGAATCATTCGGAAGGTCAAATTTGATCAGCGTAAAAAGCAGAAGCTGACGATTCTTTACAACACAAACATAAACAACATATATCCAAAAAATTAGTTGAATCATGATAAACACATTAAAACGTCTTGACTTCAATTTCAGTATTGATAACTGTAAGCACACTGCGTGGACAGTAACTAAAAAAACCTACTCTATGTGGTAATGAGGCATCCTTATGAGCAGAGGAACATTATAGTAGAATAATATGATTAACAGGAACATGAAGTGTAAGGCTGTAAGGGTGCAAGTGTATTAAAATATTTTTCACCAGAAAGGCAGTAATATGCCCGGACACATTCAAAACATTGCAGCCTCTGAAACGGCACAATTCAACCTTCAGATGTGCAAATACAGATAATTGTAGTTGAGTTTACATTAGTACACGTAAAGGGTTTGATTTTAAGATTCTGCCGTCAGAATTTTTTGTTCTATAAAAAACTGTTTCTGCAGCTGTGATGACCTCTGATGCATTTCACGAGTACGAGAAGCAGGCCTGTCAAGGGGAAAACCTCACCCACCAAATCCCTACAGATATTCTATTATATTCTACTGTTCATAGATGAAATAAGATGGAAACTGGTTTACAGTCTAAAACAAGTCAAATGCTGTACAGACCAGGGAACAGCGACACTGCATACAGCAGCAGACATGCTGGTGCCAGTGCAAATTAAGCTATAAATATTTTCAATGTGCGTCAGTTATAGAATCCAGCAGGTTTGTGCTGTTTCAACCAAAGACAGACACACTTGTCTCACACCTGTCTGACGACAGAATATAAAGCTGCCAGGATGAGAAACTTCTGCGTCACAGCCTGAGAAATTAAATATCTTCAGCTATTGAAACAAATCAAAATCACTGATATAACTTTTAACATAAAAAAAACAGGTTTGGTGATGCAGGTGGCTCAAAGAATGAGGTCACCTGGAAAATAGTATTTGCAAATGATTCATAGCATGTTAGGACGAGTGTTATAACATATTACTGGAATCATATTTCATTTGTCTGTAATGCAGTATTGTTGTGCGTTGTAAAACAGTGATGTCAAACACCCCGGAAATACGCTGAAAGATCTTTCTAAGCTCCAATGTGAGACACGTCATATATTTGACACACCACTGCTTCCAATGAGTGTTCCAGTGTTAAAACAGGTCACATGCACGCCTTTTTTCTACTACAGAATACACATGCCTACATTTTTCCACACAGAAAATTGCTCAGGAATCAACATGGGAATCGATAATTAACTGGGCCGATAGGCAGAATCCACAATGGCATAACCACTGCTTTTGTGATAAACACACTAAAACACTAAACACTAAAATAAACTGGATCACTTTGGTGATCAAGCGACTGAACTTCTTTTGTTTGAGTGTGTTTAATTTGTTTGTTCAGGCGATGCTGAAAAGTAAAGTAACGTAAGTGGTGCAACAAATTACTTTCTACACGGAGTAAATAAGTAAAGTAATGCATTATTTAAAATAAGTCATTTTAAACAATGAACCCCACGCTGATTAGGATTACTGTTAAAATATCTTTCATGGCTTCCCATGAATAATCCAAAATACAAGTTACTTAAAAAATGAATTTGGTCTGTTTTACAATGTAACCCAGTTTGGTAAAAACTAAATTTGGCATAAGGGCCCTCTTTTCATCTTCATGCCATGACTTCACCTCAAACGAGGGACGCAATAAAACAAAAATAACACAACAAGGCATCATATGTACACCTGGACATGCGTAAGATAAAATACATCCACCTCCTTGCGTGACTGACGTCTATACAGCGATTTACAATATGTACTGGATCCTAAATGAAATCATGGCAGTGAGCACCGCTCGCAGACCATTAGCTCCTAATACTGCAGCAGACTGGAGGTGAATGAAACGGAAAAAATGAATGCAAAAAACGCATTTGGAGTGGATATCCTTAAAAATAACTTAAAAAAGAAAAGATTTTTGTTTTGTCTTTTGTCATGAGAGGCTTTGGTTCAGATTTTCAGATTGTTTCAAGTAAAGCTTCAGTGTTCACTCTTTAAAGATCACAGATGTTCAGAGTTGTTCCAGTAAGTCTCTGGAAATTAATAGAACAAAAACAATAAATAATGCTAAAGTCAGAGTGGAGTTC
>NC_040032.1:5927219-5929677 GCF_000972845.2 Larimichthys crocea
GAATGTCCTGATTTCTTAATCACAAATATCTGACATTTCTTTCCCTCAGTGACAAAGGACTTTCTAGCAAAGCTGTATGTTAAACTACCTCATTAGTCATTGGCTGTCAGACAGCACAAGGTTACTGTAAAACAAAAACAAAGCATTTCCTCTGCAGCCTGACAGAAAATCAGGTGAGCCTTTCAACAGCAACATTAGCTAATTTCCAAACTGTCAGGCCATCGCTGGTGGGTAACACTGTGTTTTTGTACGAATGTGAAATATCTGACTCGTAATGTCTGCTGTTGTTGACATCATGTAGAGAGCGACATTAGCTTTCCGTCTGCCTGGATCCCACGGTGAGGATAAAGAAAAGATGGAAAATAAGGAGCAGATCTTGTCATCATTCATTCTAATTCTCTTTGCGTTTAACTCACACTCTCCAGTCCTCCCTACCACCACCACCACCACCACCCTCCCTCCATCCCTCCCTCCCCAGCCAGCTTCATCTCTTTTCAAGCCTCATCACCAACACGCAGCACCCCTCCCACCTCAGCTCCGCCCCCACCACCACTACCACCTCACTCCCCTCCTCAATTTCCTCCATCCACTTTCATGTCCCCGAACATGAATGAGATTAATTCAGTCCATTTGAATTAGTAGTAGCTGGGTGTGCAGCTTTAGGTTCCCTAAGAGCAGTAAAAAAAAAACCCTCAAACCTCTGTATGGAGTAGTGAGCTGCTCCTCCTCATCATCATCATCACCACTGGTGTTCTCACTATCATATCTTTAGTCCCTGTGTGGGTATATACAGTATGTGCAGTTTGTTCAAATGACTCCGAGGTGCTCCTTTATTCATGGACATGTGCGTCTTTTACAGCATCATCTTGGGAACATTTGAGTTAAGTGGTTTATGCAACCTCCTGCAGACTGGAAACATTAATTCTATGAGTAGTACTTATTGCTGCACTAACATGTCTTTGTCGCACTGTACCTTGATTGTTTCCCTTTTTTGTAAGTCGCTTTGAATAAAAGCGTCAGCTAAATGGCTAAATGTGAATGTAATTCAGGTGTGAAAGACCACAGAACAGCTATTAGCTTTTTTCACGGCATTGCTATGGCAACACTGTCAATGAGAGACATATTGATAATTAATATCTCACTACCACTTATTGAGTTGGAAACTTTATATCGTTGAGAAAACAATGGTGGAATTGGTCTCTTAGTCGTCTTTATGTGACCCAACCTTTTTGTTTTTTGAATTCTCTGGTTGTGACCTTTAACTGCAGACTCTGAGCACATATTTGGCCAAACTCTGTTCAAACACGTGGACAAATATCCACACCGGACCAAATCCTGCCCTGGCCCAAGCGTGATTCTGTAAATGCAGAAAAGATTCATCTCACTCTCTCTCTCTTCATGTACTGTACATTTACACTAAAAATATCATACTTTCCTACAGATATGAAAATAACCTCCTAAGTCTTTGTTGGTGTTAATGCACATGTACAACCAAAATTCCAAAAAGCTTGTGACGCTGTGTGAAATGTAAATGAAATCCAGAGGACACAACATCCATGATTTCAGAAATGTAGACTCATCAGATCAGTCAGTCCATCTAAAAGGAGCACAGGTCCAGAGAAGTGGATGTTGTTAAAGTGTGGCTTTCTCTTCACATTGTAGAACCTGCACTTGCATTTGTTTACCCACAATGGTTTAACAAAGTGTTTTTCTAGAGCCGTACAATCATTGTTAATGCAGCGTTAGATTGGTTCTTTCTTGTTCTTTGATGATATTACAGTCCATAGATGGTAAAATCCCTAGATTCCTTGACATTGTATATTGAGAAACATTGTTCCAAAACATAGTGCACAGATTTTGGAAGTAGTGGACCTCACCTCATTTTTGCTTGTGGACGACTGAGCCTTGGGAGAATGCCCCTCCATCCCTGTCATGATACCATCACCCATTAGAAATGAACCTGTTTACCAGTGAACCTGCTACTAGGTGTTTCTTGAGCATTACACACAAGTCTTCTTTTTTAATCAGTTAATCTGTATCAGTTTCATCTGTCTGAATGGTCTGTTTTATGTCAGTCGAAAAGAATTTGAAAATCATTGCATTCTGTTTTTATTTACGCTGTACACAGTATCTGGCGTTTTTTGGAATTGGGGTTGTATGTTTTAAATGTTAAAGGTGGTTCACATGCTGTGATGAAGCCCACGAGGCTGAATCAGAGATCGTTTAGATGGAGCAGATATACTAACTCCAACAGCAGATACCGCTTAGTTATTTTAAGCCACTTGTCACAGTGTGTAAGAATCGATTTAAAGAGCTGAGGGACTCTCAAAGCGTCACAAGCTGCTGCTTTGTTTTAGGTGCGTTGTGCTGTAGGTGAGGCCAGGTGCCGCCCTCCTCCCTCGACTCTCACGTCAGATCGTACATCTCCCGCTTGACTTCCTCAGACACGAGGAGAAAA
>NC_040032.1:5941947-5981462 GCF_000972845.2 Larimichthys crocea
AGCACCACGGCCCTGGTGGCGGCAGGCATAAAGAGGCGTGAGGGGGCATGGGATGCGGAAAAGGCGAAGCATTCAGAAGCACGCAAAGGAGGAGGAACAGGGGAAAGGAAAAAAAGAACGAGCGGGGGGGAAGCGAAGCACCCGGGCCGAAGATACCAAGCAATGCAAGTGACATTATGAAGACAAGCAGAAATATTTAACTGTGTATTACTGATGTACAGTTACAAATCAGATATTACAGTCAATCTTAACATCTTATATACTTCTAGACAACATAAAGTAAGTAAGAAAGAAAAATATTGTCATGGTGCAATATGTAAATCAAGACAAAATAGAAAAGTTATCTGTGAAAGAGCATGTGTTTGTTGCCCATGGGGTCTTGTCTAGTGAGGAATGAATTATGTCTGTCCTGCAGTCCCAGTTGAGTATCTAGGCTTAGGTTAAAACATGAGCTTTACAAACAAGACCTTTGTTCCTCCTGCCAGTCTCCCTTGATTTTCTTTCAGCTTTCTGTGGATTTGCTCAGCAGCGAAATACTGACTCACATCTTACACAAAGAGACAAGTAGGCTATGAAACTTATGACAGGAATTCAACACTTTTCACAGTCAGGTTAGTGGTAGCTCTATAGGTTTGTGGTCAGGTCCAGTGCTGCCAGTGGTGTAGGAGTGGAGTCATTAGCCCAGTTGAGGGTAAAGTTTGCCATGCTCTGCACAGGGGGCTCGGGAGCAGGGAAAGCAAAGTGTAAAGCAATACCTATAGCCAAAACTAGAGCTGAAACCAGAACAGTGAGTCCCCGACGCAAAACAGCTGACGGATAGAAGCAGCTCTTCAGATTTGATGTTGAGGAGTATTTTTGTTCTGCTCAGCATCCCCCTCAGTCCCTCCTCGATTTATGCAGTTGCCCTTGGCCACTTCAGTTCCTGATCCTGCGTGTTGACTGGATTGTAGCCTTTAGGGGCTTCTTCGCCATCCAACTGGGCCTCAGAGTGCAAAGATGCTAGTGTTAACATCAGGTGGAGTAACTCAAGAATGATAAAACAAAGAAGGGCAAACGCCCTACTTAACTACACATACAAACGGACATATGCACTTACTGTATTAGGGAAGTCAGAGATATCAGGCACCATCTCTTCATTCAGTACTATACTAACAGGACGTTTTGGTATCAGCACCACTTTCTTTCCAGCTCGCAGTTGAGCCTTGAAAACACATACAAGTGAAGGTCATGGGACACACAAAATACAGATACAGTTACCTCCAAATTTACCCACAATCCAATGATGATGAACAATATGTTTTTCTGTTTTTGTGAATGAGCTGAGTGACAAGAAACAAGAAACAAGAAGACTATTCCAAAGAAATACAGAAGCATGGCAAAACAAAACAGACTTGCAATTAATATGAACAAAAAGATTAAAATGCTGCCAAAATCCAAATGGTATGTGGAAAACACTTCAGGGATGCCAGAATTTACTGAAAAGAATCCTCTAATTTGCAAGTTACATTTGACAAGTGCAATTACCTTCCTGCCCTCAACACTTTCTGGAAAGGACTAAATGGTTGATTAAAGAAAGATAAGAGCATCCTACCTTATGTGTGACTTTCTTCCAGTTGAATTTGAAAATTAGAATGAGAAAGAAACCCGTCTCAAGGAAAACGCCTATAAAGATACCCAGCCAAAAGCCTTACAAGAGGGAGACAAAAACACACGCATTAAAAAAGATCTACAGTGTATTTACTTCATGCATACAAGTATTAAATTAACTAAGAATGGATGAAATTAAATGAACTAATAAGAATGATACAAACCTACAGTAGCGGTCTGGTTTGGACACAACTTCTCATTCACTTGTTATTTTTCTTATTTTCTATACTGTAGAGTAACACTGATGACACCTCCATCATGCTTCACAGTGGGAACCACACATGCAGATACAATCCATTCACCTGCTCTGTTTCCCAAAGACATGGGCAAAAAATGATAACCAAAGATATAAATGTGGACCATGGACCAAAGTCAAGCAGTTCTCTTCTTGTTGATGGTCTCCCTCAGTAGTGGTTTCTTTGCAGTAATTTGGGTCTAATTCACAATTGTGAGGTATTTATCTGGGCCTAATCTGAGGTGCTGTTAATTGTTAATTTCTTTAATTAAGTTCTCCTCCATGAGAGCCAGTTTCATCAGAGTGTTTGATGGTTTTTGTGACTGCACTTGAACACACATTCGGAGTTGTTGAAATGTTCTGGACTGACTGACCTTCATGTAATGATGGACTGATGTTTCCCTTTACTTAGTTGAGTGGTTCTTCATAATACGGATTACTACAGTAGTTGAATATGGCTATGTAATGTATGCCAACACTACCTCTGAACAACAGAGAAACTTCCAAAGAGTCACACAAATAGGTCACTTGTCACAAAGTTCTCCATGGGTCCCCAAAAGAAATATAGATAGCAAGAAGATACACACTTCACAAGGTCAGAGCTTTGATGGCCACTGGGTGACCACGTGTGTGTGTGTGTGTGTGTGTGAGAGAGAGAGTGAGAGTATGAACTGACAAATGCACTACACACTTTGAGTGGACAGCAAAGATCCACTCTGGCGGGGGGTAAATGGCAGGCTGCAGGGAAAGAAATTAAGGAATGTCTGGTGCAGCAGGACCAAGTGGGTTTGTGTGTTTAACTAATGAGCCTGAATAAAAAAAAAATAAAGATAGATACACTTCCTAATATCCAGCTTCTGTTAGCAACATTCAAAGGTGTTGGTCAGAAAAAAATGACCTTGTCTGTGGTCAGTTCATTAAGTTCAAATTAATATCATAGCACTTTAATTCAATTAGTTGGTAGGTTAGACATTATATGGCCTAGACAAGCCTAATTCAAAATGCATAATATGAATTCACAATAAATCTTATTTTAAGTAATTTAACAGAAATTAAAATGTACTTATGAATATCATAATTAATTCCACACCTCACAAGATTTTTAGTGCTCTTGTTTGCATGAGGTACCAGCCCACATAGACATGACAGATGAACTAAGATGGACAAAAAGTTCTTTCATAACCCTTAAATAACAAAAAAAAACATTAAAACATTACATATGAGGAGCTGTGAGCATTTTCAGACCTAAAACTGATTTGTGTGTTTGCATACACAGATAGAATAAGATGAAAACATTACCTAATATTCTGAGCTCGGTATAAAACATCATAGCTATCCCGGCTGGTAGGCCGATGAAATAGTAAGCCACCAGGTTGGATAAGGCAGCAATTTTCTGCATCCCAGCTCCGACTAGAATCCCTGAGCTGACACACTGAAACACACAAAGACAGGAAAAAAAGACGTAGATTCAATAAAACAAGCAAACAGTTCTGTGTACTATTCAACACAGGGGCTCAATGAAGAACAAGATAAAACCTTTGTTGTGTTTGTAATAACCCACCAGAAGTCCATCAAAGAACTGTAGAAATATGTAGATTGTGAGGTTCGCTGAGACCATTCTTACAATGTTTCTACAGGAAGTAGGAAAAGATCTTTAAAAACAGAGTTATTGTTACATGGTACAGGAATAAATGTGTGTTGCACGGAACTACACACTCAGTGGTAAATATGTGGCCAATGACGGACTTACAGCCAGCGATAGCAATGCCTTGGAAAACTGCAAGCGTTCCTATAGTGAAGACATTACGTAAGGCATAATACCTGACAAGACTGTAATGTATGATTTCCATCCAGATTTTAGCACGTCAAACACACTGAAATTAAATGTATCTATTTGTGTGCAATTAAAACAAACTTCAAGCTCTTTGTGTTACATCTTTATTTAAAGTTTAATCCATTCAAGTTACACGATAGAAAGTGCAGTTGATTACATCTACATCAGAGCAGTCTGTTTATACTGGGAAGCAGACCAATCAGAATCAAGAATTCCAGTGGGCACAATTTAGATTAATTAATTTTGATGTTTGTGTTTCTAAGTATATGTGTATTCATACATTACCATTAGAACAAAGACCACTTTGCAGGTGACTATGGCCCTGCTAGTGTCTCCGGCTCCCAGAGCATTCCCAACACGCACACAGGCAGCTGCATGGACACCTAGAGGGAACTGTGAGGATCCCGTATTTCTTACTAGTGTCACCCATAGACATATATACATAGATGCCACATTGGGCGCTGAATCGTAAGTCGACGTCGCCGCCATATTGGATGTGGCAGATCTGCCCGTAAAGTAATACAAGGAAATGGACTGAACTTCATAAAACGCCTTTCACAAAGTTCTTAAGTAATGTCTCTATACAACCCATTCACACACACACTAATATATCTGGGAACAAAACCGGACCAAAAACAACGTATGTAACTTTTAAAGTGATGATTATAATGTTTACTCCTTATGTAAGCACCAAACCAAGTATGTATTTTTCTAATGCTGAGGTTTACAGCTACTAATGTGTGTACACTGTTACTGGTGATAATAACTGAAATATTATATTAACATTTAATCGTGTCTAAATAACAAGATCCTGAAATAGAGGTGACATGAGGGTTCTGAATAAGAGCACTAACGTTTACATTTAACTGATTTTGATTAATCGTTTTTATATTCACATTGATGAACATGTACACGCACACACATGCACACACACACACACACACGCATATATATATATATATGCGTGTGTGTATATATATGTTCACGTGTAATGTACACGTTAGTGCTCTTTATTCAGAAAACCCTCATGTCACATCTACATTTCAGGATCTGGTTATTATAGACACAGATTAAATGTTAAATATAAATATTTCAATATTTATCATCACAGTAACAGTGTTACACACATTAGTAGCTGTAAATACTCAGCATTAGAAAATACATACGTTGGTTTGGTGCTTACATAAGGAGTAAACATTTATAATCATCACTTTAAAAGTTACATACGTTGTTTTTGGTGCCTATTTGTTTCCCAGATATATTAGTGTGTGTGTGAATGGGTGTATAAGAGACATTAACTTAAAGAACTTTATGCGCTTTATGATGTTCAGTCCATTTCCTTGTATTACTTTACGGGCAGATCTGCCACATCCAATATGGCGGACCCGTTGACGTATCGCGACCAACACACTCAATGCGGCGTCTATATATATATGTCTATGGTGTCACCTACAATCGGCTATGTAGCTTACTTTTAGGAATATTTTGACACTAAGAAATTCCACTTATTCACCTTCTTATCAAGAGTTCGATTAAAAGATCGACAGCACTAGATCATGTCTGTGCATGAAATACAACGCTGGAGCCAAATTAACTAAGTTTAGCTTAGCATAAAGACTGGAAACAGGGGTACACAGCTAGGCTGGGTCTCTCCAAATATCAAAAGTAAACCTACCGGCAAAAACTCTTAGTTATCTTGTTTATTAGATCCACACAAACAGAAATTTAAAAGTAAAAGAGATATGTGTCTGTTTGTGAGCTCTAGTGGTGTTTGTAATCATATTAGTACCCTTGCTAGCTGTTTCTCCCCTTATTGACATCCACTGGGAGTGGTACTGGTCTTCTTATCTAAAGTGAATAAGCTTGTTTCCCAAAATGCTGAATTATTGTTGTTGTTAAATAATAATATGTACTTAAATGTCAACAAATGTGTAATCCATACCATATATGTTATGGTGGTTAGTTCCACCATAATATGCTGGGCAGCAATGTCGTCCTTACCAAGTACACCTGATGTGATAAAGAACCATTTCAGACATTCACAAAGACTTTCCCATCATGCCTAAAAGCTCTACCAAGAAACTTAGACATTTACATTATTCTCTTAATTTTCACTTCATTGCATAAATAAATGGTAAATGACCTTGTGTTTATACAGTGCCTTTAAATGGTTGGTATATCTACCACCCACAAGGGTGTTTTTACAATTGACATTCATCCATTCATACACTGATGAAAGAGGCTGCCATGCAAAGTGTCACTGTTCCTGAAAATGCAACCTGTTCATTTCAGTAAAAAAAAAAAAAAAAAAACATTTTGTATGTGAAAGTGTGAAACAACACTGACCAGCCAGGAAACCTGCAATCTCCCATATCCACCACTCAAAGCAGATCATGAAAGCACTGGGAACAGCCAGCTTCATGTAGGAGCCCCACTCCTGCAGACACTCCGTGGACCAGCCTGCAGAATGTTTCACACAGACAGATTAGGTTAGTGTTAAACTCGATACAGCCTGTAGAGGACGAAAGTTTTTGTAAAAGATTGATTTGGTCATTTAGTATTTTAACTCACCTCCCCACGTCTGCCGATGGAGCTTCTTCCATCTGATGTAGCCGAACAACATCAGGCAGATGACGACCTGAGAGAGGCTGTTAGCTATTGCTGATCCTCTGCAAACACACAATAGAACATATTTCTATAGTGGAGGAATGTGAACAGTGATTGTCTATATTGTAGCCAAAGACAAGGAAGGACTGAGGGTTCAAAGGTCAACATTAATACAGTTTCAGTTACATTGTGGTTTGAGCATACTTGATGTCTAAGGGTCTGAGAATAAGGGACAGGCTTGATATGGTAGATCATAGAGATCTGATTGGTTAAGTCGACTGCCTGTTGAATCAAATGTTTGTTCAGCTGGACCAGGATCAGCTGCTCTCTCTTCTTTCTCTGCCCTACACTGTCTCACTCTCTAAATAGAACCATTGTACAAAAATAATAAACATCAGTGTACAGCTGACCCTGTTTTAACAAAAACATGTTGTTCTTCTTAAATAGATTAAAATGCATTCTGACCTCCTGTCCTCTTCTTTTCAAACTCCTATGCATCAGCCCCCAGCCCTCTCCTATTTGTTCCTCTGCTATGTAATTGTAGTAGTATGTTTTATAGGTCATGGCATGAGAAGCTTGATGCCATATCAAGTGAAGTCCTAATCATAAATTCAAAGGAGCATCAACATGACACACTTACATGACACCCAACTTGAGGCTGGAGATTAAGATGTAGTTGGCCGCCAAGTTGAAAATGTTCGCTGCTGCTGCTGTGTACATCTGAGGCATAATGATCCCCTGACAGACAAAAAACACATACTGTATGTTTCTGTGGCTAATGTGTCCTGGGCCACATTGAATGACCTCCTACTCAATTGATGTCCTCTAAGGCCACATGAACTACGCTATCTGATTTCTATTTGGTTCATCATTACACTGAAAATGAGATGTCTGGGTTCACTTTCCTGCCAAGATAAGCAGCAGATGTTTGTGAACTCATTTTCTGTTTTAACTGATTTAGCCATTGAAATAGTAACTGCATTATCCTGTGACTCCCATAAAGAAATCATACAATTTTCACAGTTGTTTAGTTAGCAAAGCAAGTGAATAAAGTGAAACTTCATCCATTTTGCCAAACAGCAAAGTAATATTTCCTGCCTACTTGAAAATTTTGGCATTAAATGCAACACGTGAAATTGTTTCTTTCTATCATAAAGAAACATTTGTTGCGGTATTTATTTATTTATTTTTATTTTTTTGCTGTATCACCATTTCTGCAATTTGTTTTGGGGGAACAAACACATTGCATTCCATTTGGAATTTGGAGGCAGGACTCCCGTTGAAATTTAGTGAAGCAGAAGCACGCCTGTTACCGCTTATAAACTTACTTGGTTTTGCAGGTAGGAAACTTGCAGTTGGTGCAGGAAGATGGCCTGTAGCAGGAAGAGACAAAATTAATTGGATTATGAGTATAATTACAGAGGCAAACCTAACATTATAGACAGAGGTGGATTACTTGCTTTTGAATCACTATGTCATCTATACCATTTAGCTTTTGAATTTAATTGAATTAGACAATAAACACTTTATTCCCCTGAGTGACCGCACTATACTTGTTTCGGCCTATGTGGTGTTTTAGTTCAGTGCACTTACTGGAATAGCGGGTAGAAACGCCATTATGTAGATTTGGGCAATTCTGAAGGTGAAGCAGACAGAGTATTATTAATGAATTATGAATTAGTAGTAATATTAATTTAGTGGGCAAACAGACAATGCTTCTCTTTCTGTTTACATATGTCCTTCTATAGTCTAAATGGACAAAGATAAACATATAGGCCTTGTCAACAACCTACACACACATATATGTAAGGTATTTATAAGTAAGAAAAATTACCTGGCCACCTCAGCATCTTGGTGCAGGAGGAGCAGTAAATTGTGAGAGTTGATGACAAGAGCCCAACATGGCAAACAAAACAGCAGGAGGATCAGTGAGCTCCGTTGGAGAATGACTCCCACACGTTTCATGTTCTTACTGCCGAATGTCTGCAAAACACAAACGAGACAAATAAAAACTGAATCTCATCACATGGGTTCAAAATGTAAACCTTCCTGTACATAGTAACAATAAGACAACAAGGTAATGTTGGTTTGGTCACCTGAGAAATGAGTGTGTCACAAGCCATAGCAAGGCCATAGCCGGCTGCAGATGTGGTGACATTCACGGTCTGAGAGGTGGAGGAATACAAGAAAATCAACAAAGACAAGTTAGACTTCATGTTATAAAATGTTACTCTTCTAATGTCTTTTACTCAGTTTATGTCTGCTAAAAGGAGTAAACAGAACAACTTCCAAGAAAAGCAGTGCAGAAAGCACTTTGTGTTCACACATAGCAACACTGTAGGCCAGGTGCAGCAGGCCAAGGAAAGCACAAAGTTGAGCAATAATATGGAGAGCAAATGCTTCAGGAGGAGAAAGCAGCCGAGCCTGCTGTGTCTCAAGAAGTCTATACAGAGGCAGTATGCTGGCAGGGCGAGGTTGAAGGATTCAATCTATGACGTGCTGCTGTCTCTCTAAAATCTAAACCCTGCCTGTCGTATGATTTTAATGATAATGATTTGTTCCATTACACATTTCATTCAGTAAAACATGTGTTTACTTTACATAGTTCACGAGAAATTACAAGGATTCATCTCTATGTTTTGCAATCTGCACAGACTACTGTCTAAATTCTGTTTGTGCAGTTAACATCAACATTTTGGTAGTGTCTATTTTGTGTCCATTTTTTTTATATAATATCAAAGTTTATAAAAAAAAAAGTCCCTTTTGCACAAAATTAGCTTGTCACTGAATACCTGCACTGATACCAACACATTCAGGTGAAATGTCCACACACACAAATACTTATAATGTAATAACAGCAGTAATAAAGTAAGTACAAAGATTAGTGTCAGAGGTTGGCAGGTAAAATAATTTAATCTGCAAATGGGTAAAGACAGTACCGCTGAGGCCAGCGCGTATCCAGCCAGTTCTGCATTGCCTATGTGCCCACAGAAAATGGTGGTAACAAATGGCAGGAAGAAGTTCAAGATCCGAGACAGCAACTGTAGAAACACACAGGAAGAATTGACTCATTTCCAGCTGCCCATCACTGATGAGGTGAAACTTCTTTCAAGTTAAACAGCAGGGTTATGAAATCACCAAGCACAGCAGTTTGGGACTAAAATACAATATACACCATACACCACCATATTATTTTATTTGTGCATCTTTTGCATACTTTTGTGTATATATTTCACAACTGGTAACTGCATATGTAACAATGCACACTCAACAGTAACCGTGAAACAAAGTACAGTAAACTAATCTATTACAGTTGTAGCACTTTATGAATAACATACCAAGCCTCCCCACAAGAACTTTCCTCTACTCACCAGTGGCCCTGTGAGCCGTAAAACATGGTAGACTTCTTCTCTGTAGGCCAGTGGTAGCCAACGTCTAATGCACGCAGACCGAAACAGCTTGGAGCTGACCGCTGCCTCATCTCCCTCAACCCCTGCCCTCTTGCCAACAGAAACCCCAGCAACAGGACCTGCACCCGGCGATGGGCACGCAGGTTCCGGGGAACCCAGATTCTCCATTCAAACGCCAAAAAAGAAGAGAGACCGGAGAGAGAAGGGAGAAAAGCCAAGTGACAAGGGAGGGAGGGAGGGAGGAAAGGAGGGAGGGAGCGAGTGGGGAAAGAGGGAGCAAGGGTAAAAGTTGCATCCAGTCTATCTGGGTTCAGAAATACAACACATGCACTTCTTTAAAGTTACTGATTAAATCGCGTGGTTCAGAGGATGTGAGAGAATAAATGAAGGAGGGAGGGAGGAAAAAATGGAGGTAATATAAAATGGGCCAACACAGGGCTAATGAAGTATTACTGAATCTTAATGCTTCTCTTTCTATCTTTATTATCCCAGAAGGGCAATTTACATTTGTGCTGTATAACAAATTCCCCTTCTGGGATAAGTACACAACCACATACCAAGCACACAACAATAAAGAAACAATACTCGGAGTATCTGGACTGTATATAAAGAAAGTGGGTGAGTTGTGAATATGTTTCATTAACATTTGTGAGTGTGACTGTGAGCATGACCGTGTGGTCTTACAGGGCCCAGTAGTAATCTGATGAGGAATGCCTGTTTGCAAAGCATACACAAAGAGCTCTGATGGCATAAACCGTGCAGGATTTGATTAATTACTTAGAGTGCAGCCATGCTGTTTGTGTTTTTGTGTGTGCACACTGACCTTATCTGCCTCAAAGTGTACTTCGACCACTGACTTTATCGCCCTCCTATTTGTCACATAAACACACATAGCCACTCGTGCACACAGACCCACAGACCTATGCTTATCTCTCTCTTACTTTGCCTTGCAGGTGCATAGAAACATGTAGTCACCAGTCTACATCTTAAGCCTATATGTTAATAAATGACTGACTGAGCAACAGTGCTGATTTTAGTTTTCTATGGCAAAGTCTGCCAACAGAAACTTTACAATGAAATAGGTTTACAGTATCAGCTTGTAGTGTGTTTAGGTTTACTTTTTGCACAGTTATAGGGGAAGTGGTGGTGGTGGTCCTCACAAACAACTCAGGGATCATGGTCCTGATAATGTGATAAAGACGTGCTTCTGTGTGTGCGTGTGTGTCTTTCTACTATAAAGTTGCGCAACATCACATTAAGAACACATTCTTCTCACACAACTACTCTTGTTGCACGTGCTGTTAACCCCCTGATCTTTGATCTCACCCCTGCCTGAAAGATTATTTTAAAGAGCTGTAGTGGAGTATGAAACATCACTGATACAGTGCCTTGCAAAAGGCACTGTATCACCCCCCTTGGCATTTTTCGTGTTTTGTTGCCTCACAGCCTGGAATTATTTTTTGGAATTTTATTTTATTTGGATTTTTTTTTTTTTTTATTGTGAAGCAAACAACAAATAGGACAAAAATAACAGAAAAGGTCAATGTGCATAACTATTCACCCCCCCCCCCCCTAAAGTTAATACTTTATAGAGCCACCTTTTGCGGCAATCACAGCTCCAAGTCGCTTTGGATAAGTCTCTATGAGCTTTTGGGGGGATTTTTGCCCATTCCTCCTTGCAAAACTGCTCCAGCTCAGCTTTGCTAATGTGCAATGTGTTTTCCATTTGGTTATGATAGATTTGATGGTGCTCCTGGGGATCATCAAAGATTTGGATTTTATAACCTAATCCTGACTTGTGCTTCTCAACAACATTGTCCCTTACTTGTTTGGAGAGTTCCTTGGTCTTCATTGCAGTGTTTGGTTAGTGGTGCCTCTTGCTTAGGTGTTGCAGCCTCTGGGGCCTTTCACAAAAGGTGTGTATATGTACTGACAGATCATGTTACACTTAGATTGCAAGTGGTAATCATTTCACTAATTATGTGACTTCTGAAGGTAACTGGTTGCACCAGAGCTTTTTATGGGCTTCATAACAAAAAGGGTGAATACATATGCACATGCCAATTTTCAGTTTTTTATTTCCAAGAAAATAGTTTTATGTATATATTTTTCTCATTTAACTTCACCAACTTAGACTATTGAACAACTGAACTAACTACTGAAACGAAAATGAGTTATAACTATTAAAGTTCACAAGCAAACCAATAATATCTCTAAGAACTGATGCTGAAATACATTTTATAGAAATACACAGAAATCCTCAAACATGAAGCTTAATTAAAAGCATTATTTAAAATATTAATCATAATTTGTAGGTCTCATTAACTACCTGCTGATGAGGAAATCTTCAGGTGGTCAGTTCCTCACTCTACTAGGTGAGACACACACACACACGCTCACGCACACACAGACATTTGTTCACATCCATTCCTTTTATAAAATGTTGTTTGGGGCCCCTAGTTTGTGAACCAAAAGTGTGTACAAAGTATAGAAACATGCATTTCTCCATCTTATTGTTGAGTCAGACATTTTGTTTGTTTAAAAAGAATAACCCAGTAAACAAGTTTCTAGTTAAATCAGTCCTCTGCTCAGATTTTGGAGGCTCGATTTTTAGAACCTGCCAGAAATTCAATATAATATGTATTACTATGTTTTCATTAGTGTAAATCACTTCATTTTTTTTTTCAAAGAATCAAAAGGTAACATTTTAAGTATCAATTCAGTGTCAGATAAATATGTAATAAAAAAAGAAAAAAAAACAACAATATCAAACACTAATTTGTCACCCACTACTAAATAAAAGTCCAACATGAAGTTTGTTTAAATAGAGATAAATAAAAACATTCCCAGCGTGTTATAAATTCACACAAAGATAAACTCTATACATGTAATAGACAATCAGCGTGGCTACTCGGGTGGGTAGGGGTTTTAAATCCTATGCGCTGGTCCTTGAACACATGAGAAGTGTACCTGGTCTGAGATAAAAGGTTTTATTTTATTTATTTGTTTATCTGTGGCTTAATCCTTTTTTTAAATATTAGGTGTAAAATTCAATGTTTTATCTTGAAGTAATCCAAAGAACATCCTGCAAAGGGTGAAGGGTGAAAACTGCCCACTGGTTCACAACTTCCCACTACTGAGGCTGAGGCTTCCAGAGATAGATTCCAGAGATGTGTTGTTTCATATTTTTAATGTTTTCTGTGTGAATCTACAACTTAGAAAGTGACAAAAATAAATAAAAAACACTAAATGAGAACATGGCTCCAGACTTTTGACTGGTATTGTGGATACTAGCTGCCAGAAGGCCAGTGCCAGGTTTGCCAGGCTGTGTGAAGGCACCTCATCACCTCCTCAGCATAATGGGTGCCAAAGTCAATTCCTTTATCCACAAATGGTTAGGGCTCCAACGAGGTTCCTCAGCAACAAGGCTATGTGGGTGAAACACACTCATTACTCTCTGGTACAGGCAGACAGGAAAATGCAAGGCTTGTGATGCAGCTGAGGGAATCCTCTGGTGAGATGGTAAAAAACATCCTAAAGTGGAGACAAGATCAGAAATAGACAGCAGAAGCCAACAAAGGATCACCTTTCTCATGAAAGGGAGACGTGCAGACACCACCATCATGTCACCAAGTGTGAAGCGTGAAGTGGAGATGGACAGGCAGCTCCATTTCCCGAGAGCATTGCGGTCATGCCATCAAGGTGCCAGAGGAATCTAGTGGAGTGCAGGAAAGGCGGACAGGCTACAAGGCTTTGTCCAGTGAAGGTGAGTGGTAGAGGCTTGGTGGCAGGCACAGGTCTGAAAGACCTAAGGCTTCAGGGAAGAGAACTGAACAGAAGGCATGATACGCATGATAGAAGGCAAGATAAGCTATGAAGAGCGAGAGACTTATGAAGCAGATTTGATATATTAGTAGATTCGTAAACTGCACACTCAAAAAAAAAAGGACAAAATGCAGGTCTTATGCATTTCAATTACATAGAAAAATTTTCATCTATTTGAATTACATAGGTTTAATATAAATTAACTTATAAACAATGTGAAGCAAGTAATAAGATTTATGTAATAGTACTAATAAACTCAATGTGCTTACACTACACAGTAGTGTAGTAGTAGCCAGGTTTATGCATTCAATATTAATAAAGCCAATTTGTTTGCCCAAACCCAACAGTGAAAATGAATGCGGTCATTTTGAGTTTATTAGTACTATTACATTAATCGTATTAATTGCTTCACATAAAGTTTGTTAGTTAATTTATATTAAAACTACGTAATTCAAATTAATGAACATTTTGTCATTTAATTGGACATTTTCTATGTAATTGAGATGCATAAGTGGCCAAAACTGTCAGGCCGGGACTCAAGGAGGACTCAGATGCAGAGTTTGGCAGAGAGCTGTTTTATTCAGATCTACAAATACCCTTGAATGAGTGAGGCTATGAAACAAGTCCTAAACTAGGAGAAACAAAAGTCACTCCAAAGGAGGAAAAAACTCTGAATTACTCTTATTAAAGATTAACAAAATCAAAATCACTCTCAATGAGGAAAAACAAAATGCTATGAAAACATTAACTTAAGGCGCTCCAAAGAGGCTGAAAATTCACTAGGCTAAACACAAAGAAACCAAAGGGCTAGACTAAGAAGTACAACAAAAAAATCACTGTTACGAGGAAGGAAAACAAAAGACACTAGAGCTATAATGCTAAGGCTGTGGGCTATGAAATAAGGCTTTGGCGAACGCTGCAAGAGACGAAACACTTTGGCACAAGACAAAGGGAGACGCAGACAATATATACACAGGGTAATGGGGAACAGGTGGAAACAATCAGGGCGGGGAAGACAATCAGACCAGTGACACATGAGGAAGGGCAAGTGACCTGAAACGAGAGGACAGGTAAATACCAAAATAAAACAGGAAATGACGAGACAGGACAAAAACTTAACTTGACCTCACCGCAGTGTGACAAAAACATTTTTTTGAGTGCATGTTGACAATGAGATGTTCTGGAATAAGAGGCAAAATACCCATGAATGGTTACCTGAATAAGCAACTGTTTGCTAACAAGTTAGCGATGTGGACTTTTAGGTATGGTAAGGTAAGGTATTTAAGATATGCACTGTTGTATTCACAATTTGTTTCATTCTCTCCTTTCTTAACAAATACACATTTCTATGAGAGTAATTTAATAATAATTCACAAAACAGCTGTCAAAAAGTCTTTAGGCTTGACAGAAGAACAGAATCATAATCTTTATATTAAATGGAATAGAAAGAGTCCATATTGTTTGTTTGAAGAAACTATTAACAAAGTACTCAGAAGTACACTGTGTATTTAGCAGCCTTGTTATCAGTTTATGAAATAGATGCAAGTTATTACATGTTTTTATATCTAACAATAAAACGCACAAGGAAATAATCCCCCAAACCTCAATGTCACATCCATGTCTTTTTATGAAGGAGCATGAAGCTTATGACTTTAAGAATTATATGATGATGATGATGATGATGATGATATAAAATTATGTATATATATTTACATATATACAATCACAACAAAACAATAGGCATGTATAAATACGTTAGCAAAATGTATTACCCATTAGTAATGGACTTAAAGGAAATATGAAAAGAACCTATAAAATGTGTATTTTAATCCTGGCATCCACACCCAAGAAGTTTTAGTGCCATTGCAATGACTATAGCCAATAAAATGTTCCCTTGTGTTTGCACATTATAAGTATGCAACAATAAAAAAGAAAGGATGGTGGGAGGATTGAAAGGGTGTTGACGGGAACATGATGCAAAACCCATTTAGAAACAGTGAGGAGAGTTATAAAAGTGTCCTTGTCTGCACGTGAAGTATATAAGAGCTCCTGAAGATTTGAACAGTCCTCCACATTATCACAGTCACGCAGGGAAAATCAGACAAGGAAGACGTGGAATCATTGCTAGGTATGTACCACTTAGTCATCTTAGAATGCAGAACGTTTATGTACGAGTACAACTGTATGAGCTGCCATAAAATATGTTTTTTAAGTGTATTTCATGAACACGGTTTAATCTATGGGTATTGGTTGTTAGCACTGTGTTGCTGGTATGACTGTACATGTGTCGAAATTGTAAATGATTTATGTGAAGTAAACTGCAATTCCATATTAGTTCACTTCAAGTAATAAGTCACCACAACGATCCTTGTAAAGAAAATGCATTTCTGTAGGCTTAGCACTTTTCTTGCAAAAACAAATCCCAGAACACACAGAATGAGTACAGAGGGGACAACTAAAACTAAGACTACTAAAACAAGGACATTCTGCACACAGCATTTTCTTTATTTTTCACTCCTACACCAGTGCTCAAAAACAACCGATTATCATCTTGATGATTCAAATGCTCGTGACTCAGTCACAAGCATTTTGTCACGTCATGTAGTGCGATTTATGTCGGTTTTAACTGCTGCTTCATCATCTTGGCTGACATTTTATCGTACAGTGCATATTCTTTGTGTTTGTGTCATTAATATCTAAATTTGATTGTTTTAGGTAAAGACTGCCTCACAAAGAAACTTTGATCGAGAGTAGGGACAATTGGAATTTATGTATTTATCTAGTTAGTGGGCCTACGGCTTTAGAAATATTTGTTGAGTGTAGTTTAGATGAAGATTTTTTTTTTCTCTTTCCAATGATCTTCTTTTACCTTCAGGTTTTCAAGAAAGACAAAAATGAAGTTGATGTTCAGACTTCCGCTGCATTTGCTCCTGTACTGTGCAATCCAGGCATTGGGTAAGTAAAGAATTTAACTGACCAACCTCTTTCAATTATTTTATTCCAATAACAATGTATTCTGACCAGCTTTAAGCTTTCGCTGCTTCAATCAGCCATTCCTTTAAGTTTCCCCGTTCTCTCACTTTTCTTTCCTAAGCGGTCAAGATCCAGTCTCTGCCAGAGGTCAACAGTGATGGTGTTATACAGACAGAGCTAGAGAAGTCTGTGTCTCTGGTTTGTGAGCCTGACAGCAGCTCTGACCCTCAGGGTGATGAAGAGTTGGTCTGGCTGAGGAACGGTGCTGTCGTCAATCTGAAAGAAGGAAATAAGGAGGGTCGCAGCAGCGTGTGTGTTACACCTGTCATCTATGACGACAACGGTGCCACGTTCACCTGCCGCCTAGGCAAGAACACCACAGTCAGTGCCTCGGTCACCCTGAATGTCACATGTGAGTCCCTTCAAATAAATGTCAAACAAAGTCAATAATAATAGACTAACTAATGTTTAGCTTTAGGTTTACTAAGAATAGTGTTAGTTGGTCTGTCAGTCCACTATTTAGGGGCATACTTAAATATCTCAGCTAATTATTGGCTGGGTTACCATGAAATTTTGTACAAATATTTATGGGCTGTGGTCAAACTATCAGAAAAATAACATCCTATGTCCTCCTTGACCTCTTCAAGGAAAGACGTGAAAGAGAATTCATGAGGAAAAGACGCCCGCTGTGTTCAGAGAATCTCAGGCTACGTAATTGTGCAACAGCAGATGTTATTGACGTGGGGCCGCAGGGAATTGTGGGACAGCATTATCTCGTCTTTGTCATACAAAAACAATACAAAACCTTGTCTGGGAACCCCGAATGTGTCATTGATGTTTCAGTCTGTACCAAGGTGGTGGAGCAACCAATAAGCCAACATATACCATTATTATGGCTAAAAAATCCTGACTACTAGGTTAATACAATTTAAGTTGAGAAATAAAAGCACTGGAACTTCAATGAAGTCTGTAACATATCCTCTGCGATGTTCCCCTTCAGATGCTCCTCAAATCTCTGGGTCAGATTATGTTATGGTAGAAGAAGAGGCAGAGTTACTCCTGCAGTGTGATATCTGGGCCAATCCACCAGTCTCATCCGTGTCTTGGACACTAAATGGAATCAGAGTGGATCTAGAAGCAGGTGGCTTCACAGTGAGCAATGATGGCTTTAAAAGCCGGCTATCTGCCAACAAAGCAGAGAAACGTTTGCATGAAGGCACGTATCAGTGTTCAGCCAGCTCTTCCATCTATGGAGTACACACCAAGCTCTTCTACGTCACGTTAACAGGTCAGTTCGCACACTCAGTATTTTAATGCACTTGTGTAATCAACACATAAAACGATGACATGAAAAGTACTGTGATCACCTTCTTCCTCCACATCTGTAGAAAAGACCATAAAGTTTCCACTGATGCCGATGATAGCAGGGTTGGTGGTGGTGTTTCTTACTGCACTGCTTGCTGTTATTTCTCGGTGGGACAAAATTACAAAGGTAACAGACACACACACACATACATGCAGTACAAAGACTGACACCAAATGACTACGAACTGAACCTCATAATTCTTCATTTCTCTTTTGACAGTGCTGCAAGTAGATGGGCCCAAAATAACTTCTCTACTCAACTTCACCAAATGAGAGAAGCCATGAGACATCACTGTTCTGAGAGCCCGAGACATAGCCCCGGTTTCTAATTTTATCATATTTGATTACATTTTTTAAATGAAATATATTTAAATGTATTTAAATGGTTTGACATTTTGAGGAATGAGATTTCGAAGACCAGTACACTCTCATATCCGTCTGTTAAAATGTGAAGTTACAATACAGCCAGCATCTGCTTAGCTTAGCACAAAGACTGGATTCAAAGGGAAACAGCTGGCTAACTCTCTTCAATAAAACAGATAAGCTCATTTTTCTAAAAATGTACTTTAAAAACTAACTTAGCATGCTATAAACTGATTATGACGGGGGCTATGTGAAGTTTGCAATGTGACCTTAAGATCATCCTAAAACCTCTTAATTTTCGTATGATGCACCCTGATCCTGTGATGCAAAGTGGGTTTTCAGACTCCACCCCTTTTTTTTCTCTTGTTAATATCTTTGCAATAAACATGCTTTTGTTTCCTCACCACCATAGTCTGTGGTTTCCACATTTGCACTGAACTTTAACTCCTGACTCAATTGTAAAACCAAGGCTTGTTAAAATCATGTTATACATTTACCCTAAATGAGACAAATGGATTACAATGACCATGAGGGTCAAGGTCTAGATCTGTGTGTTCTTACCAATAAAGAAATATCACATAAAACACAGCAATTCCAGGTGTAAGATCAGCACAGCAAAGTGGCTATAAAATATACAATAGGCCCAGTATACTCAGAGGTTGAATCCTACACTCTAAGAAAAATTGGTTCTTGATACGTGCTTTGGAGCATGTTGACTTCTCTGAAGAACATTCTTTAAAAACCCTTTTTTGGGGAATTGAATGAAAAAAAAAAAAACATTCTTTAAGTCACAATTGCAACATCTTTAAAGAACTTTTTTCTGTTTAATAATCTTCTGTTTCTTTTTCTCTTCTTTGGAATATTGAATGCATAAAAGTACATGTGGTTTTTAATGGCTACTATATGCCAAACACATTGACTTACTTGTGACTGTAGTAGTGCTACTTTTTAGAGAGAGCAATGAATTACTGAAATATTTTCAATTTACATTTACAAATTATCATATATGGCACCTTGAATGAACTCTATATCATTGAACTTAATAATTGGTTCTTTGATAAACCAATAAATAAAAGGTTCCCCTATGGCATCAGCAAGAATACTGACTTTAGGGATCTTGTGACCGTCCCTCGGGTGGCTACATAAGGTTGACATTTTTTTGGTTTTGAGCGAAATATCTTGACGATTATTATTCTTTTTAATTATTACAGCGTCTATAGTGTGACTGAGTCACAACTGCTGTAACAGAATGAATAACCATATTCTCCATGCTTCACACAGAGGAAAAATCGTGGCATTTGTCTGAAAACCCTAATATTTCAAAGCAATCCATCTCATAGATATTTCAGGCGTAAGGCGTGTACAGGTGTCAGATCAGTACAGCAAAGTGGCTATAAAACATTCTATATGAAGACAAGCTCATTTTCCCAGTGAAGGCTCTTATATGCAAACAGTTTTGAGTCTCTTTTCAAGAATTTACTTATTTGGTCCCTTTGTGTGTTAGTTAGTTTGTGTCCAAGTAAATATCAATACATACATACAAATTGATTTGAATTCAAAGTTAAAGAAACATGTAAAGGTGGAGGCTTGTTAAATCTTTGTTAAATCCCCACAGAACAAAAGAGAATAGATGAACATGATAAAGCGCTGGTGCTTGGAGGCATTTCACACGCAGGACTGTTGTGACATCTGCTGGTCATGTGAAAATAACATTTTTGTGTAAATGTGCAAATAAAGATGTGAGATGACTTACAGTGCATGGCAAATGGGTAGACAAATCAGTATTATTTGTCTTGCCCTTGTTCTGCCAGGACAGATTGTTTTCATTTCTTTCATTTAGATCTACAATCTACACTTCGAGGTACAATAAAAGCATAAAAGTCAAAATTAAGATTGTTGGCCACATAAAAGAGTCAAAAGAATATAGAGGAGAGCTAAAGTTGATGTAATAAACCCATTAACCATTTACGGTGTATGGGGTTTTCCACAATCTATATACACATATATATGAAGTTGTACATAAACAAGAGAAAAAGAAGTGGGAAAACAGGGTGAGACATTGTAGATCCCAGGAGGAAAAGCAAAGGTGTAAATATTAACATCAATGTTGAATGAGCTGCATTCAGCTGCATGTTGGTGATGGCTCACTCAGATACATGAGCCACTGTTAATGCTAGAAGTAAATCCTGTGCTTTACGAGTAAAACAGTCTGCTGCTGACAGCTGCACTGTATGATTTTAAAACATACTTATGCCCATCTGCACGCCGAGACGTAGCGTGTTACGTCATCGAAGGGGGGCTTTGCGTAAAGGGCGTGGTGTCGTGTATCTGCGTGCAGTCTGCGGTCCACCGCCAAATTCAAACAGAGAAAGAAAGAAACCACAGCAGCGACAGTCAGGCGGCTGAAACGAGAGGACAGCGGCTCATTTGTTCAAAGGTGAGACTGTGTTTCGATAGCTGCTCTTCTTTTTGTATCACACGGAGTATTTAGCGCACGTTTCATTTTACGTGAAGTTTAAAGTTTAGCGCGCAGAAACGTAACGGTGAGCTCGCGGACACAGCCCTCCTTTTGCAGTCCGGTGATAAACACGGTGACCGTGTGAAGACGGTTCATTGTTAGTTAGTGAAAGTGTGACTCCATCATTGCTGCCATTGACGCATACGTGATAAATCACTGCTGCGTGCTCTTTGTTTGTTTGGAGTATGTGTTTAAATCAGTCAGTCGTTAAACAGGGAGGGCAGCCCACACAGCAAGAGCCTTCACTAACACGATTATAGGATCCCCCTCCTTTGTTTAAACACTCCACATTTTCGTAACTTCAACGGAGCTCAGCATTGTGTCTGACCGTCTGGAAATAACTCACACTTCTTTTTCCCCTTGTGTCTGGATTGGTTAGTTTCGAGTCATTGTGGTTATTCACTTCTTTTATTTAAACTGTGTCTTGTGTTGGAGCTGTCTGTCCTCTTATTGTCATCAGAAAATATTTTAAAAACTGAGACCTTGTCTGAAACTCAAACATAAAATTTTCAGTCATAATAAAAAAGAACAGCAAATCCTGACATTAAAGAAGCTGACGGCAGAGGGTATAGCATTAATTATTGTCCATAGAGACTTGGCTTGGGGATCCGGAGGGTGGCCAGCATGGAACAAAGTATGGCGGTGGACTGGTAGCTGGAGAGATGCCAGTTTACCTCCTGGGCACTGCTAAGGTTCCCCTGAGCAAGGCACAAACCCCCCCACAACTACTCGCAGGGCACTGCTCTGGGTGTCTGCCCATCACTCCACTAAATTTTTGTGTGTGTGTGTGTGTGTGTTTTGGGTAAAAATGCATGTAAAACTGAGTAAATTTCCCCTCGAGGGATTAATAAAAGTGTCTCTTCTTCTTCCTATTCACTGATTCATCTTTTTTTTTTAACTATCTGCTGCAGCAAAGTGTAAAGCAGCTATTAAAGATGTTTTATTAAAATGCATACTCTGTGGTTCTGTTTTCCCTCTTGTAGGTAAGCTCAGTCAGCATGACGTCTTCAGTGATGGATGGAGTTGGCAGAGCCGTGGTGGGAGTCTGGCGTGCGCACACAGTCCTGGATGAGTCTGACGGACCAGAGAGTTCCCCGGAAGCCCCAGACCGTTTCCGCAAGCTTCCCTCCTCGTCTTCGCTCAACTCTTTGCGGATGTCACTACGCAAGCGGCTTCCACTGCGATCAGTCCAGGTCAACTCCCTCCCAGAGAACCCGACCTGGGAACCCACGAAGGAACAGAAAAAGACCAACACAGTCCGCAAACTTACCCGCAGTGCTCGGAACTCCATCAGTGGAGTTTACCAGGTAGATGGAGCGATATGCTGATGCCATTTGAATTGTTTTTTATTCAGTTTATGATACAAATGCATCATTTGCAATTTGTTTTGTTTCCTTCTCATCATCTCTCTCTTCTCCCTTGCACAGAGGATGCAGAGGACCAGAGAGTTTACCCGGGAGGAGTGTTTGGTACAGACCCCAGGTAGAATGTGTGATGGGGATGAAGCTGGTGCATCAACTTCCCACACCCCGAGGCGCACTCCTGGTCGAGCAGGAGCGACACCCAGGCGCACCCCCAGAGCAGGAGCCACACCCGGACGTACCCCGGGCTCTAGAGGACGAAAAACTCCCGAGGCTGGCGTACGGGGAGTGAGAACAGGAGGAGGCAGGAGGCAACTGGTCCGCATGGCTGCACTACGAAGTCCCTTTGCCTCCCCCAACACACAGAACCAGAGGCTGTGAGTACTTTTAAACATTCTATATACTGTGAGCAAGCTATCTGGTGAATACTTGCACATTCCTGCACAAAACTATTTATGTATATTCATAACATCTAGTATTTTTCTCTTCGATCATCTTTATTTTTTACTTAATGTTTGTTTTGTGCAAAAACACTAAGATAAGTTCTTCGTCTGTGAAAATCTACTTGGCAGTCAGCTTGTTCCTGATTCTGATTTGTGGTTTTCCGGTTTTCTCTGCTCTGACTATTTGTTTCTTTGCTGTAACAGAAAGTTTGACCAAGATTTGGAGTCAGTATCCAGTGGACTCAAGAGGCTCAAACGTCTGTCCAAGGCCTTCGATAACATCATTGGTAGAGATGACAGGTAAAGCATCTTCATTTTGAGTTATGGCAGCCACTGTTCCATTTCCTTTTATTCATAGAGTACATACTCCGCATAGAGAGGCCACAGAGGCGCATGACAGCACTCTTCACCCTCCCACCTAAAGAATCCCAATCTGCAGCCCCACTCCAGAGGCCCCAGACTTCCTTCCCCTCCCCCCGAATACATTCCTCCCGGGGTCGGTTTGAAACTGGGTCTGTCTCTCTTATTCGCATGAGGAGGGAGTGAGGAGGAGAGGGTGTGGGTGTGGGAATTGGAGCCAGATGAAATGACAGAAAGAGATTTGAATATATTTACATCACTTCCTGTGTTGATATTCAAACTGTTGAATGCAGCAGGAACGCTGTGACAAGCACAGACACAGATGGTGACCTTGCCTGTTACTAGTGTGCGTTACATGCTGCCAGCTGCTTTCCCCGCTGTATGAAAAGCTCATTGTTTGGGAATTTGAAACCTACATTTGTTTTCTTCCTACAACAGGCAGTTCAACTATTCCCTAATTGCGGAGTAGGGAAGAAGGTAAATCCAAATATAAAAATGCTTCTAAAACCAGAGGAGTCATGGAAACGTATGCTCTGTGTCATTTTGTGACAGGAAAGCGCATGGCAGAGCTCACCTCTTGTCTGTATTTAGATGCATGGACAAATTTATCTCTGACCCAAACAGAGGATTCTCTTCTTTTCTGTCAGACTCACGCTTCCTTTATCCTTTACTTACCCTTTGCTTGACATCGACTCGTCCTAACTTCCTTATGTACTCACCAATGTGTCTGCAAGTCTTCTCATGTCTGAAATTTCAAATTGTTATCCAAATTCTGTTCAGTTCATAAAAGGACTTAAATACTGATAAATGTTGCCTATTTTGTTTTTATTACGTTTCTGCTTGAGAAACATTTTCCCTGCAGTTTTTACATACACCTAGAGAATATAGGAGTGAATTGATCCCACCTTTCATTAATCGTTAGCCATGATGCCTGCAGACGCTTTCTTCACTCACCTCCCTATTTGTGTTCTGCAGTAACTGTTGTTCTTTCCCTCTGCAGTACCAGTACAAGGGAACGTTCTGGAGGAGCAGTGATGAGAAAGCTGGATCCAAGCGGTAAACTGAGTCGCTCAAACCTCACGCGTCGAGCCACAAACCTCTCGACCACACTGGGAGGCTGGGCCCACACAGCTGTGAACACTATTCGCAAACCCAACTGATCTGCGTGTGTGTGTGTACTGTAAACACAGTACTTATAGACATGTTCACATTTATCATATATCGATGTGTTACTGTTACATTTACATGTAGTGTTGTCGTGACACTGGGAGAGTGTTACATGACAGCTTGTTCTTTTTCTATCTATACCACGTGAAATTAGCAACATCCAAGTATTTCTTGTGTGTTTACACGTCTCAGGTTAGCTAGTTGGGAGTAAAATATCTTAAATGTAGCTACCAAAGGGATTTTTGTACTGTGGTGTATGTATCTGTCGTAGCTGCTACAACCAAATGTCCTAGTTACATTTTCTAAGTACTAATATTTCTATTTTCACTCTGCATAGAAACGTGTTGCCAGTTTCTGAAATTTTCATGAAACAAATGCTGCAAAAGACCAAAACTGTATCTGCAGAACTAACACTATTTACAGACGGAGAGGAGATGCATACGTTTCCTCTATTATATATGTATATGCAATAATGTTACTAACATTTGTTATGTGTATTTTTTTATAAGTCATTTAATTAAGCCAAATTGTAAAGTGTATTTTCTATGAAAGGGGACTTTTTAAAAAAATATTATGTAGCCTAGGCAGATTTAGATTGCGGCACTGAGGACAGCACCTTTAATGGCCTGTGGATTATTCCTGCTACAGCACTGTCTGCATAAATCATTTGATAATGCAATGGAAAGCTGTGATGACTCATTAACTGATGACAAAGATAATGATGTTATAAAGCCATATCCCGCAGGTTATTAGTGTAGTGACTGTCAAACATTTAGCCTCCAATGAGGTAAAACACTATTCTGTCATTTCAGTGTATTAGTACACCCTGCTCTGCAATAATGAGAGAAAGGGAGCCAATGTCCCTGAATGAATGTGAAAAAATCAAATCTCAAAATAAAACCTGTATGCTTCAACAAGCCAAAAGTCTCGTCTCTTAATATTGTAACATGTGGCAATTGTAATTTGTACCAAAATAATACCTTCCTGTTAACAACACTAATGCTAATGTCACTTTTCTATTGTAAACATGTCTTCATTGGTTTGGTTGTTGAGGGTATTGTTTTTATCCGTGACATTCAGTGTAGATGTCGACCTTTCACAGAACCATACAAATGTGAGTCAAATGAAATAACTACTGATTAATATATATATATTTTTTTATTTCTAATTTGTCTGGTTGTTATTATTCCCATGTTTTTCACTTCCACCCATTTTAGCACAACACACCTTGATTCAACATAAAAGAAAGAACTGAAGCTGAAATATAAAAATATATTTGGAGAATATCACATGTACTACTAGTATTACTTTAGTGTGTGTGTCTTATTCATGTACACATCCTTTTATTTTTACACTCAGCCAGCCAGAATTAATAGAAAAATAAATTGTATTCATTAAAATTATTAAAAATAATAATTGTAACATTAAAGAGCAGTGATATTACAATTTATAACATTTTTGATGTACTTTTATTTTACTACGTTTACATTATATACTTAGACTGTTAGGTACTGTATGATATAGAATAATAAAAAACATAAAGCAACACTTCCCCCTAGTGGCCAGTCGTGGTCATGGCAGGTGGGTCGAGCCTCGCTCGGTTGGTCCCTCGCTGCGCCCCGTCCTCAGCCCCACGCCTCGCTCATATCGCTCCTCCTCTGTCTCTCCGGCTTTGTACCCAGAGCTGAACCCACGCCGCGGCTACCTTCTCCAAGATACCGGGGCTGCTAAACATCACCAAATGGCTCTCCACGTCCCCAAAGCTCCGGGCTTTGCCCAAATGTTGAAGGATGGCGCCAAGGTGGGTGTTAAATCGGCGTGTTGGAGTAGTTTCGGTGGCTTTTTTTTTCCTCCGGATGCGTCTGTGTGACTTAGCATTGCTAGCTAGTGTTAGCCCCGGAGCTAGCTCAGTCATGTGGGGAGACTTCTAGAAGGAAGCGAGGCCGCGGAGTGATGCAGCCGGAGAGCTGCTGTCTGACTCCTCTTAGCCCTTATACATGCGGCATATGAGTTGTAGCTGCAGTGATAACCAGACAACAGTCACACCCTGTAGCTCACTGTCACAGTTTGTCCGCCCTGCTGCTCACAGATGATGATGATGATGATGATGATGATGATGATGCTTCCTGTTTTTTTTTTTTTTGAATTAGCAGACCGTTATCTCATTGCTCACACATTACTTATGAGATATAATATCATGTATGACATGTATTCATAATGATGTTCTCTGATGCAGCACTACTCTGGGCTTGAAGAGGCAGTCTTCCGTAACATCAAAGCCTGTAAGGAGCTTTCTCAGACCACACGCACCGCCTACGGGCCCAATGGTGAGCACTGTCCTCCAGAAATATTATCCGTTCATATCAGTGCTGCTTTGACTTGTATTAATCTGTAAAATCGTCTTGTTTTAAGGTATGAACAAAATGGTCATCAACCACCTGGAGAAGCTGTTTGTCACCAATGACGCTGCGACAATTCTCCGAGAGCTCGAGGTGAGGAGACATTTCTGTTTCGATGCACAGCGCGCAAGTGTAATTCATGAAAGAAGGCAGTGAAATGAACTGGTCCTTTCATTTTCCAGGTGCAGCACCCGGCAGCCAAGATGATTGTGATGGCGTCTCACATGCAAGAGCAGGAGGTTGGAGACGGCACAAACTTTGTCCTGGTGTTTGCCGGAGCTCTGCTGGAGCTCGCAGAAGAGCTGCTGAGAATGGGGCTTTCTGTGTCGGAGGTAAACCGATTTTGGTCAGAGATCGTCGTCGTTTTCTTGAGTAATGCGACGTGTTGCTCATTGTCCTCTTCATGTTTTTTATCACAGGTGATTGAAGGCTATGAGAGCGCATGTAAAAAGGCTCTGGAGGTCCTTCCAGACTGTGTATGTTCCTCTGCCAAGAACCTCCACGACGTTAAAGAGGCCACATCTCTCATCCGTACAGCGGTCATAAGCAAACAGTACGGCAACGAAGACTTCCTCGCCAACCTCATCGCACAGGCCTGCAGTGAGTCAGCAATTCACACTAGCCACCTGTCAAAGCTAGTTCACTGGATGGCAGTGTTCATATTTTTGACTTCTCTGACCTTTTTTCTCTTTCTGGTTCATGCTACAGTTTCCATCTTCCCAGAGTCTGGAAATTTCAACGTTGATAGCGTCAGAGTGTGCAAGATTTTGGTAAGCTGCCGTGTCGGTTGAATATATTCCACCTGCATGCATCATATGCCTTTTTAACTTTAACACCTGTGGCGTTTTCAGGGTTGTGGTGTGACGGCGTCCTCCATGCTGCATGGCATGGTGTTTAAGAAGGAGGCAGAGGGAGACATCACATCAGTTAAAGACGCCAAGATCGCCGTGTACTCCTGTCCCTTTGACTGCACAGTGACGGAGACCAAGGTAATGAACACTTCCATCTCTCTCTCTGAGACATCATGGTTTCCTGGAGCATTTGAATAACGAACATGTACTGTTTTTGGTGCTGACACTAATCGTATCTGTCTCGCAGGGCACAGTGCTGATAAATAACGCACAGGAGCTCATGGACTTCAGTAAGGGAGAGGAGGACATGATGGAGGCCCAGGTGAAGGCCATCAAGGAGGCCGGTGCCAACGTGGTGGTAACTGGGGGGAAAGTGGCTGACATGGCGCTGCACTACGCCAACAAATACAAGCTCATGGTGGTCAGGTAAGAAAGATGGCCTCCGATCATCAAAATAAGAGTGAATTATCAGATTTGCTCCTTCAAAATAAAACCTAAACCATAAGTTCTCCCTTTTCCTCATCAGGCTTAACTCCAAGTGGGACCTCAGGAGGCTATGTAAGACTGTGGGAGCCGTAGCACTGCCCAGGATGGTGAGTGTCACCATGTTTGGTTCACATCAGCTATTTGAACCGTCAGAAAACAGACCTTTATATCATGTACCAATCTGTTTACTTAGACTGCTCCAACTCCGGAGGAGATGGGTCACTGTGACAACGTGTACCTGACAGAGGTCGGAGACACTCAGGTGGTCGTCTTCAAACACGGTAAACGACAGTTTGTTCGAATTTTCGTTTTAAAAGCTGATCTTTGCTCTCTAAGTTTCACGCTTTAAGTGTCGTTTTGGTCTCGATTGTTTTAAACAGAGAAAGAAGACGGTGCCATCTCAACAGTGGTGATCAGGGGCTCCACTGACAACCTGATGGATGACATTGAGAGGGCTATCGATGACGGCGTCAACACCTTCAAGGTTCTGGTCAGGGTAAGTCGACACAAAACAAGAAATCTAAATTAAACTACATAACTGTAAAAATATCTGCTTTCAATCCTAGTTATGTCACGTTGTTTTGATCAGTTTGATACTTGCTGACAGTTTCTGTGTTCTTCACTGTTTCTAGGACAAGCGACTGCTACCTGGAGCAGGAGCCACCGAGATCGAACTGGCCAAGCAGCTCACCTCATATGGAGAGGTATGTACATCTGAATATATTAACTCACATGCACCCAGTTTCACACTAATGCCTCTCTTGTTGGCTGATAAGTTCTAAAACCGTGGCGTCTGTGTTTCTCTGTAGTCCTGCCCAGGTCTGGAGCAGTACGCCATCAAAAAGTTTGCTGAAGCCTTCGAGGCTTTGCCCCGTGCATTGGCCGAGAACTCCGGTGTGAAGGGCAGCGAGCTGATCTCTAAAATGTACTCTGCACATCATGAGGGGAACAAGAACATGGGCTTCGACATCGAGGTGTGTGTACTCAAGTATAACTACAACTGTATAACTCGATCACAGTTGAATTTATATTTGTTCATAAATTGATCTATTGAACTAATCAATCTCTACAAATTGCTTTTAGCATGTCTGTTATGCCTAATCATCATAGAAATTCATGTCTGTGTTTGGTTCTGATCACTGATTGGTCGATGCCACGTTGTCTTTAGGCCGACGGACCTGCTGTGAAGGACATGCTTGAAGCAGGCATCGTGGAGCCTTATCTGGTCAAACACTGGGGCATCAAACTGGCCACCAACGCTGCCATCACAGTACTGAGGGTCGACCAGGTGTGTACACACACACAAACAAACACTCATGACACACAGATCATCATATGTCCAACGTTCAGTCCTTAAAAGGCGACTTATTGTCAACAGATTTTCTGAACAGACCAAAACACAATGTGTGTGTGTTTGAATACTTCCTGACTTTCACTGTGCGTTTTAAAGTCAATTCGTCCCTAGTGATGATGACGAAGTCTTTTTAAAATGATTCACAAATTTGACTTTCTTTGTTTTTAAATGGCTGAAACAGCCTGAATTTTTTTTTTTTTTTTTTTTTTTTTTTTTTTCAGCATACATGCCACAAACAATAAGAGTGCATTTGTTTGTGACTATTTTCAGCTACATATTTACATATTTAGTGTTTTGGCATAAGTGGGATTGGTTAAAAAATCATTATGAGATATTTGCCACCCAGTGCCGCTACATTGACGTGTATGAATACATTTGTGGACATGGAGGTCTGGCGTAGAGGAATTACCTCCATCAGGCTTCTGCAACAGCACACTCTGTTAATGAGATCAATTGATTGCTTTAGGTCTTTTCTTTTTTCTTTTTTTAAAAACAGGATTTAGATAAAAACATGAAGACTATTACATAATTCTTTGACTCAAACTACAGTCAGTAACAGTGACTAGCCACATTTTGCTGTTAAATTGGATAATGTATCTAATATGAAGATTTTAATTTGCTTGGTGGATATTTTAAAAACAACACATGCCACACTCCGTGTTTACTGTGGTGTGCAACACACAAGAACGGTGCGAAGAATTTAACACAGGATCCAGGTCTCCGGGTAGTTAACTGTAGTGTGTGTGTATATGTGCGATGCAGATCATCATGGCTAAAGCTGCAGGGGGACCCAGAGCTCCCAAGCAGAGAGGCCACTGGGACAAGGACGATTGGGATGAAGCGCCTGATCAATTCGAAACTCACCATTAGAGGGCGCTCACACACACACACCGCCCCCCCCTCTTGTCAGTAGGTCCTGGAATGAGCGTGTGTTTTTTGACTCACTCCGAGGTGTTCACTCGCTCACGGGACACTGACTGCGTGTGAAATGTGTTTTTGCCTGTCACAACTAACACCGGCTGTGATCCAGAACTCACTGCAGAGAAATGCTGAGTCACTTCATGTGTTTTTTAACAGCACCGGGTGTGATCACTTACAGTCTAAACGCGCACAAACAGAGTATGGTTTGATCGCATGCTGCATGCACTCATAAACTCTTCATTGCAGCGGACATCCTCAGGCAAGTGCAGAATTTACAAATGTTGCATGAGTTCATTTGAGATGTGCAGCTCCAGCTGCTGAAGTGGCTTCGTTGTCTTCTTCCTCCAACTACTATAAAGCCATTTTACCTCACCAGAGGCAAAGCTCAAGTCCTACATGAGCACTGTGTCTCAATTTGGATACTTCAATTAGTATACTTCTATCTAATACACTGTGTACTTCTTAGTGTAGTGCATTAATTTCAGCAGGGCAGTTTGCCAGAAATTGTTGTTCTGCAACATTTGACTGTCAAAATATAAATCCAAAACATATGTGCAACATACATTTCTCTTTTGCTGTATCCAGCTCAAGCAGCTTCCGTCGGCCACAATTTTCACAATGCAGGTGGTCCCTCCCCTTCCATTACGATGCTCAGAAGTCGACCACTTAGAGCGAGAAGTGTCCAGTGTTTCACAAGTTTTTGACCATTTAAAAAAAAAAAAGAAGATATTTTGGATGTTTTGACCATTTTGAGTATGACCATAGAACTACGTCGATATAGACGCAGCATAGCGGATCCCTCAGTTACCGGTAGACAGAACCTTCAAGAAAGAATGAGTCATCACTCTCCCAGAGCTTACGCTGCAGGTCCCCTTTTATTTTTTTTATTTACTGATGGGCTGGAAAGCTACTGTGATGGACTGTCAGACATATTGCCTTTTTTGAAGAGTATCTTTAGACTCCGTATTTCAGTTTGCCTCTAAGTTATTATACATTTTTTCCCATGATCTTGTGATTATTTAATCGCCATAAAGGGACCATCTTGGTATCTATAGGAATATAAATCAAAGACTTTGAATATTGTTAAGTCATTATTTGAGGTGTGAGATATGTGAGGGTTTTTTTTTTTTTTTTAAATCTGCCAGCTCTTGTCTAACAGGTATGTTTTAGTAAAGCTCCCTGCCTGCCTCAGAGCTCACAGCCTGTAACGTGAATGTCTGCGCTCTTGATTTCCAGTCAGAAAGTGAGTGACTGACTTGCCGTCTTCTTTCAGATCATTATGGCTAAGCCAGCAGGGGGACCCAAACCTCCCCAGGGTAGGAAGGACTTCGACGAGGATGACTGAACCTGACGCTGTCCAGTTGATGCTTCTTTTAACCCTCACCGCCCCCCTCATGGATTCACAAAACCTTTTCTACTTGTTTATTTAAAGCTCAACAGTTTGGTTTATTTTGTAGAAACGGCCACACATTGGTTAAAATAACATGTTAAAGTAAAATGTATGGATGGCACTGTTTGCTTTTTATGTTCTTAGTCCCAAATAAAAGGCACTTGCGCTGTCACGTCATGATTTGGATTCTTTTTTTGTTGTGCTTCGATGCTTCATGTGTTCAGTAGATTTGATTTAAATTCAGACTTTTTGAGTCATTCAGTTATCAGACATTATTACAGACTGATTTTTTTTTTTTTGTAAAAACTAAATCATATTTTATGGAGAAAATGTTTTCTGCTTTTCTCTCTGATGTCTTCCGGCTTCCCCGCCTCACCTCTGTGATTTACAGACTTTCCTGACGGACAGTAAAGTATACGGCTGCAAGCTGTAGCTGCTGTTAGCTTATGTTAGAGGTTTGTTAGCTGTGCTGCCTAGACTGTGAGCTCACAGCATTGGGAGGAGTGTTAGTGTTTGGACCACCGGGAAGAGGAGCCAGTGTCGTGCCAGAACCAGAGCTGAGCAAGCAGGCAATATAACTGGGCTCAGCATCCTTTTGTGGACATGATCAAGTAATGAAATCATAACAAACACGTGTACAGCTGTCCACATTTACCACAGCAGGGTTACACTCTAAACTGGGGGCAACAAATCACAGAAAAACACAAATCTCTCTGTAATGTCCCTTTAATGTGGAAGTATTGCAAATTATGCATGCACTGGTTTATTTTTAGAATAACTGAGCTGAGCTCTGAAGAATGCATGATGTATCACTGATGCGTGTATTTATTCTCTGCAAACTAAAAGGACTGTGTGGCCTGATGATGCAGAGGATAACATGAAACGTCACAGGTCTGCGTGTGGCTGCGATGACGCAGAGCAGCAGGGGGAGCTGACCTCCACCAGGCTGCACCCTCATTGGCTGACAGAGCTGTGGGCGGTTTTGCGCTGACGTTGTCCATACTCAGGATTAACTTGTTTCCATGCCGCCATATCTCCAACATTTTTTACTTGGGATAGCCCGATCAGCTGATGTTTGTTGATGTAGAGTATTAACCAGCTGCTTTGAACCTTTTTCATTGCTCTCGTGTGTTGCGCATGAAACTGCGGACGGTTCGCCCCGGTGCGCATGGATGAGGAGCAGGTGTCGCACTGAGCTCACAGTGCTGATGTCCTGTCACGTTGATGGGGGCCGACGGCAGTAAGAACAGGAAGGTGAGTCCATGAAACTCCTGGTTGCTAAGGTGTGACGCACGTACACGGGGGTTCCCTGTTTCCATGGCGATGATTTGGCTCCCAAAATATCCAGGCTGTACGAGAGCAGTGCATGACTTTGTGAACATTTCCCTCAGCAGCTCTTTAAAATCCAATTGCATTGTTAATTATAAAATAGTAGTTAGTTAACATTACACTTCATTTTATGTTTAAAAATATTTTTCTCTTGTTTTCCTAAGTAATATGTAATCTTTTACTTTGAAGGTCAAATCGTCACGCTTCCGGTGTTGACATCTATTCGAGCATCTTGTAACACAATGTGCAGATGCAGTCTAGCAGTGCTCAGTGTCCTGTCAGCTGTCAGGCAGTTATTTCTGCCGACTGACCAAAGATGTGTCCCCTTATTCGGCTGGCACGATAACAGCATCCCGCATGGTTCATTACACACATCTCCCAGCACAGAGCATCAGATCTGTGCAGCCCGAGGGGAGAGGGGGAGAGGGGCGCTGTGACCAAGTGACTGACTGCAGATTGAAAGTAGACCTTGTATTTTTCTATTATTTCTTGTTGTAGCACCAATGAGAGCAGCAATGGTTTAGTAAACTACTATGCTGGCCACTGATCTCCATCCATTTAACCACTTATCCTCATCAGGGTCACGGTGGGTCTGGAGCCTGTCCCAGCTGACTTAGATGGGGTACACCCTGGACAAGTCCCCAGTTCATCACAGGGCACATAGAGACAAACAACCATTCACACTCACATGTTATGGTCATGTGGGACGTAACCGGAGAACCGAGGACATCACATCAGTTAAAGACGCCAAGATCGCCGTGTACTCTGTCCCTTTGACTGCCACAGTGACGGAGACCAAGGTAATGAACACTTCCATCTCTCTCTCTGAGACATCATGGTTTCCTGGAGCATTTGAATAACGAACATGTACTGTTTTTGGTGCTGACACTATCGTATCTGTCTCGCAGGGCACAGTGCTGATAAATAACGCACAGGAGCTCATGGACTTCAGTAAGGGAGAGGAGGACATGATGGAGGCCCAGGTGAAGGCCCTCAAGGAGGCCGGTTGCCAACGTGGTGGTAACCGGGGGGAAAGTGCTGACATGGCGCTGCACTAAGCCAACAAATACAAGCTCATGTGGTCAGTAAGAAAGATGGCCTCCATCATCAAAATAAGAGTGAATTATCAGATTTGCTCCTTCAAAATAAAACCTAAAAATAAGTTTTCCCTTTTCCTCATCAGGCTTAACTCCAAGTGGGACCTCCGGAGGCTATGTAAGACTGTGGGAGCCGTAGCACTGCCCAGGATGGTGAGTGTCACCATTGTTTGGTTCACTCAGCTATTTGAACCGTCAGAAAACCGACCTTTATATCATGTACCAATCTGTTTACTTAGACTGCTCCAACTCCGGAGGAGATGGGTCACTGTGACAACGTGTACCTGACAGAGTCGGGACACTCAGGTGGTCGTCTTCAAACACGGTAATGACAGTTTGTTCAAGTTTTTGTTTTAAAAGCTGATCTTTGCTCTCCAAGTTTCACGCTTTAGTGTCGTTTTGGTCTCGATTGTTTTAAACAGAGAAAGAAGACGTGCCATCTCACAGTGGTGATCAGGGGCTCCACTGACAACCTGATGGATGACATTGAGAGGGCTATCGATGACGGCGTCAACACCTTCAGGTTCTGGTCGGGTAAGTCGACACAAACAAGAAATCTAAATTAAATGTCAATAACTGAAACTACATAACTGTAAAAATATCTGCTTTCAATCCTAGTTATGTCACGTTGTTTTGATCAGTTTGATACTTGCTGACAGTTTCTGTGTTCTTCACTGTTTCTAGGACAAGCGACTGCTACCTGGAGCAGGAGCCACCGAGATCGAACTGGCCAAGCAGCTCACCTCATATGGAGAGGTTGTACATCTGAATATATTAACTCCATGCACCCAGTTTCACACTATGCCTCTCTTGTTGGCTGATAGTTCTAAAAACCGGCGTCTGTGTTTCTCTGTAGTCCTGCCCAGGTCTGAGCAGTACGCCATCAAAAAGTTTGCTGAGCCTTCGAGGCTTTGCCCCGTGCACTGGCCGAGAACTCCGGCGTGAAGGGCAGCGAGCTGATCTCTAAAATGTACTCTGCACATCACGAGGGGAACAAAACATGGGCTTCGACATCGAGGGTGGTGTGTACTCAAGTATTACTACAACTCTATAACTCGATCACAGTTGAATTTATATTTGTTCATAAATTGATCTATTGAACTAATCAATCTCTACAAATTGCTTTTAGCATGTCTGTTATGCCTAATCATCACACGAAATTCATGTCTGTGTTTGGTTCTGATCACTGATTGGTCGATGCCACGTTGTCTTTAGGCCGACGGACCTGCTGTGAGGACATGCTTGAAGCAGGCATTGTGGAGCCTTATCTGGTCAAACACTGGGGCTCAAACTGGCCACCAACGCTGCCATCACAGTACTGAGGGTCGACCAGGTGTGTACACACACACACAAACAAACACTCATGACACACAGTCATCATATGTCCAACGTTCAGTCCTTAAAAGGCGACTATTGTCAACAGATTTTCTGAACAGACCAAAACACAATTGTGTGTGTTGTTTGATACTTCCTGATTTCTGTGCGTTTTAAAGTCAATTCGTCCCTAGTGATGATGACGAAGTCTTTTAAAATGATTCACAAATTTGACTTTCTTTGTTTTTAAATGGCTGAAACAGCCTGAATTTTTTTTTTTTTTTTTTTTTTTTTTTTCCAGCATACATGCCACAAACATAAGAGTGCCTGTTTGTGACTATTTCAGCTACATATTACTATTTAGTGTTTTGGCATAAGTGGGATTGGTTAAAAAATCATTTGACATATTTGCCACCCAGTGCCGCTACATTGACGTGTATGATACATTTGTGGACATGGAGGTCTGGCGTAGAGGAATTACCTCCATCAGGCTTCTGCAACAGCACACTCTGTTAATGAGATCAATTGATTGCTTTAGGTCTTTTCTTTTTTCTTTTTTTTAAAACAGGATTTAGATAAAAAACATGAAACTATTACATAATTCTTTGACTCAAACTACAGTCAGTAACAGTGACTAGCCACATTTTGCTGTTAAATTGGATATGTATCTAATATGAAGATTTTAATTTGCTTGGTGGATATTTTAAAAACCACAACATGCCACACTCCGTGTTTACTGTGGTGTGCAACACAACAGAACGGTGCGAAGAATTTAACACAGGATCCAGGTCTCCGGGTAGTTAACTGTAGTGTGTGTGTTATGTGCGATGCGATCTCATGGCTAAAGCTGCAGGGGGACCCAGAGCTCCCAAGCAGAGAGGCCACTGGGACAAGGACGATTGGGATGAAGCGCCTGATCAATTCGAAACTCACCATTAGAGGGTGCTCAACACACACACACCGCCCCCCCTCTTGTCAGTAGGTCCTGGATGAGCGTGTGTTTTTTGACTCACTCCGAGGTGTTCACTCGCTCACGGGACACTGACTGCGTGTGAAATGTGTTTTTGCCTGTCACACATACACCGGCTGTGATCCAGAACTCACTGCAGAGAAATGCTGGTCACTTCATGTGTTTTTTAACAGCACCGGGTTGTGATCACTTACAGTCTAAACGCGCACAAACAGAGTATTGTTTGATCGCATGCTGCATGCACTCATAAACTCTTCATTGCAGCGGACATCCTCAGGCAAGTGCCAGAATTTACAAATGTTGCCTGAGTTCATTTGAGTGTGCAGCTCCAGCTGCTGAAGTGGCTTCGTTGTCTTCTTCCTCCAACTACTATAAAGCCATTTTACCTCACCAGAGGCAAAGCTCAAGTCTACATGAGCACTGTGTCTCAATTTGGATACTTCAATTAGTATACTTCTATCTAATACACTGTGTACTTCTTAGTGTAGTGCATTAATTTCAGCAGGGCAGTTTGCCAGAAATAATGTTCTGCAACATTGACTGTCAAATATAAATCCAAAACATATGTGCAACATACATTGTCTTTTGCTGTATTCAGCTCAAGCAGCTTCCGTCGGCCACAATTTTCACAATGCAGGTGGTCCCTCCCCTTCCATTACGATGCTCAGAAGTCGACCACTTAGAGCGAGAAGTGTCCAGTGTTTCACAAGTTTTTGACCATTTAAAAAAAAAAAAGAATATTTTGGATGTTTTGACCATTTTGAGTATGACCATAGAACTACGTCGATATAGACGCAGCATAGCGGATCCCTCAGTTACCGTAGACAGACCTTCAAGAAAGAATGAGTCATCACTCTCCCAGAGCTTACGCTGCAGGTCCCCTTTTATTTTTTTTATTTACTGAGGGCTGGAAAGCTACTGTGATGGACTGTCAGACATATTGCCTTTTTTGAAGAGTATCTTTGACTCCGTATTTCAGTTTGCCTCTAAGTTATTATACATTTTTTCCCATGTCTTGTGATTATTTAATCGCCATAAAGGGTATCTATAGGAATATAAATCAAAGACTTGAATATTGTTAAGTCATTATTTGAGGTGTGAGATATGTGAGGGTTTTTTTTTTTTTTTTTTTTTTAATCGCCAGCTCTTGTCTAACAGGTATGTTTTAGTAAAGCTCCCTGCCTGCCTCAGAGCTCACAGCCTGTAACGGAATGTCTGCGCTCTTGATTTCCAGTCAGAAAGTGAGTGACTGACTTGCCGTCTTCTTTCAGATCATTATGGCTAAGCCAGCGGGGACCCAAACCTCCCCAGGGTAGAGGGACTTCGACGAGGATGACTGAACCTGACGCTGTCCAGTTGATGCTTCTTTTAACCCCCACCGCCCCCCTCATGGATTCACAAAACCTTTTCTACTTGTTTATTTAAGCTCAACAGTTTGGTTTATTTTGTAGAAACGGCCACACATTGGTAAATACATGTTAAAGTAAAATGTATGGATGGCATGTTTGCTTTTTTGTTCTTAGTCCCAAATAAAAGGCACTTGCGCTGTCACGTCATGATTTGGATTCTGTTTTGTTGTGCTTCGTGCTTCATGTGTTCAGTGATTTGATTTAATTCAGACTTTTTGATCATTCAGTTATCAGACATTATTACAGACTGATTTTTTTTTTTTTTTGTTAAAACTAATCATTTTTTGGGAAAATGTTTTCTGCTTTTCTCTCTGATGTCTTCCGGCTTCCCCGCCTCACCTCTGTGATTTACGACTTTCCTGACGGACAGTAAAGTATACGGCTGCAAGCTGTAGCTGCTGTTAGCTTATGTTAGAGGTTTGTTAGCTGTGCTGCCTAGACTGTGAGCTCACAGCATTGGGAGGAGTGTTAGGTTTGGACCACCGGGAAGAGGAGCCAGTGTCGTGCCAGAACCAGAGCTGAGCAAGCAGGCAATATAACTGGGCTCAGCATCCTTTGTGGACATGATCAAGTAATGAAATCAAAACAAAACACGTGTACAGCTGTCACATTTACCACAGCGGGTTACACTCTAAACTGGGGGCAACAAATCACAGAAAAACCAAATCTCTCTGTAATGTCCCTTTAATGTGGAAGTATTGCTTATGCATGCACTGGTTTATTTTTAGAATAACTGAGCTGAGCTCTGAAGAATGCATGATGTATCACGATGCGTGTATTTATTCTCTGCAAACTAAAAAGGACTGTGTGGCCTGATGAGCAGAGGATAACATGAAACGTCACAGGTCTGCGTGTGGCTGCGATGACGCAGAGCAGCAGGGGGAGCTGACCTCCACAGGCTGCACCCTCATTGGCTGACAGAGCTGTGGGCGGTTTTGCGCTGACGTTGTCCATACTCAGATTAATTGTTTCCATGCCGCCATATCTCCAACATTTTTTACTTGGGATAGCCCGATCAGCTGATGTTTGTGTGTAGAGTATTAACCAGCTGCTTTGAACCTTTTCATTGCTCTCGTGTGTTGCGCATGAAACTGCGGACGGTTCGCCCCGGTGCGCATGGATGAGGAGCAGGTGTCGCACTGAGCTCACAGTGCTGATGTCCTGTCCCGTTGATGGGGGCCGACGGCAGTAAGACAGGAAGGTGAGTCCATGAAACTCCTGGTTGCTAAGGTGTGACGCACGTACACGGGGGTTCCCTGTTTCCATGGCGATGATTTGGCTCCCAAAATATCCAGGCTGTACGAGAGCAGTGCATGGCAGTGTGAACATTTCCCTCAGCAGCTCTTTAAAATCCAATTGCATTGTTAATTATAAAATAGTAGTTAATTAACATTACACTTCTTTTATGTTTAAAAAATATTTTCTCTTGTTTTCCTAAGTATATGTAATCTTTTACTTGAAGGTCAAATCGTCACGCTTCCGGTGTTGACATCTATTCGAGCATCTTGTAACACAATGTGCAGATGCAGTCTAGCAGTGCTCAGTGTCCTGTCAGCGTTCAGGCAGTTATTTCTGCCGACTGACCAAAGATGTGTCCCCTTATTCGCTGGCACGTAACAGCATCCCGCATGGTTCATTACACACATCTCCCACACAGAGCCTCAGATCTGTGCAGCCCGAGGGGAGAGGGGGAGAGGGGCGCTGTGACCAAGTGACTGACTGCAGATTGAAAGTAGACCTTGTATTTTTCTATTATTTCTTGTTGTAGCACCAATGAGAGCAGCAATGGTTTAGTAAACTACTATGCTGGCCACTGATCTCCATCCATTTAACCACTTATCCTCATCAGGGTCACGGTGGGTCTGGAGCCTGTCCCAGCTGACTTAG